>NW_005802797.1:0-1314 GCF_000240725.1 Microchloropsis gaditana
GCGGGAGGAAGGGACCATGTATTTTGTCATGGACGAATGTTCCTCAGTCATGCACAAAGGCCTGCATAACGTCATTTTTAACGAAGAAGAAAGTGTGGCGAGAAAGAAGCTATCAAAAAAGGAAAAGAGGTAAGGAAGGCGGGAAGGAGGGCGGGAAGGAGGGCGGGAAGGAGGGCGGGAAGGAGGGCGGGAAGGAGGGTTACCTTGAGCACATCGTTGGAGATGACATCGAGCTTCTTCTGCTCCTCCCCTTGGACATTGATCCCGCCTTGGAGTCCTGTCAGGTCATTAATTCCTGCACGACAGACGAGGTTGGCAATCGTTTTGCACGCCACCTGAATGGAGGGGAGGGAGGGAAGGAGCGAGGGAGGGAGGGAGGGAGGGAGGGAGGGAAGGTAGAGTTCAAATCAAGACAGGAAAAGCAGACGCGCTCGGCAATACGATCTTATTACACGGTCATCAGGTAAAAATACAAAGGAAAACTTTCTTCCCTCGTCTGCGCCTTACCCTCTAATCTCACGCTCCCTCCCTCCCTCCCTCCCTTCCCGCCTTTCCCCCCCCTTCCTACCTGGATTGAGGAAAGGAGCACTTCCAAATCCTGGGCATCGGGAAACTGCTTGGTGTTCTCAATCATGTAGCGTGTCAGCGTCATAATGTCAGTCTGGACCATGTTCATAGTGCCCTGCGGTAGGAAGGGAGGTTGAGGAAGGGAGGGAAGGAGGGGAGGCAGGAAGGCGGGAATGAAGCTCGAGGCTGTAACATGTTTCATGACCGCAAATCAACCACCTGCACACTGAAATCAGACTTGTAATGGTTGCTCATGCAAGAGCCATAAAGCACCCATCAGATCCCTCTTCTGGCTCCCATCATTATTACCTTGCTGCGGGGGGCGGCTTTGGTCATGGTGGGCATTCTAGCCAAGGGGGAGGGTACAAAGGCTTGAGCACCGGAAGCAAGGAAAAAGACGAGGCCACTCAAGGCAGAGAGTCGGGCCATGGTAAATATGTCTGTATTTGTGCGGTAAGATAGAAGTACGGAGTCGAGGTATGAGGAAGGGATAAAAATCGGATCGAGGATGACCGGACGCTGTCCCACCAAAAAAAGCATTGCCTCCGTCCGAATGTTAACAAGCCCAATCAAATTAAGCGCAAAACATGCATAATGTTGCAGAGAGAGTACCATTGTGAAAAGGTTGACGATAAAAGTCAACTTCTTGACCCTCTCTGTCTCAACGGGTTTGGACATGCTAGCACTGAGCATATAAACGTAAATGGATTGTATCACCCCAAAGAGCCCCAAAAGCACCCAGCCAGA
>NW_005802797.1:5002-5819 GCF_000240725.1 Microchloropsis gaditana
AGGCGGTGAACGGGTGGCTCGTGTCGTGCCTCTGACCGTGCCCAGTCCAGCCAGCCCTTCGGTCCACAAGCTGAAAAAAGAGGGTGGGATGCAGGGCGCTCCGACCGCGCGGTGCAGTTGTCGCCTCGGTGGCGGGCGTGTGGGAAGTAGGAGAAGGACTGGGGGAGGGGTCAGGCCGATGCGGAGGCGGCGAGGGAGGGCCCACAGAGGGAGGTGCGTCGTCCTCCCGGCGTGAGGAGAGTGGTCAGAAAGAACGAAGCCGCCGCTGTCGCCGTGTATCGTGCCTGGAGGCCCGAACGGGAGGACCGGATGCTACCCGGATGTGAGGATCAGGCATTGAATAGGGGCTGGTCAGGCCCAGGGAGGCAGGGCTCGAGGGAGCCTTTAGGATCTGAAAAGGAATCGGGGGCGGACGTGCGGTGCACGCAGCGAGCGCCACGGTTTAAAAAGCGAAACCAACCACTTGTATAACTGTCTTGCCGTCCGAAGGGCCCCAGCTGTCGCAGGCTCTTTCTTTACCGTCGCCCTCCCTCACTCCTTGCCAACCAGGCCCGATCCCCTCCCTCGTCCCGCCCTCCCCCGTCTCCGCGCCCTCTCCGCTCAAGCAGCCGTCAACGGAACGAAACTCGCGCCTTTTCGGCACGACACCACCTATCCTGTCCCAGCGACCCTCCATCGAGTGTATGAAGCGGGATGTGGTTCTTCTTTTTGGAGAGGCTCCCTAACCGCTGCTCACGCCAGCGGCCCGCACACCGTACACATGCTCTCTTTCTCGTCCACGTCTTCCTCGCCTACCTACCCTCCCTCCCTCCCTCCC
>NW_005802796.1:0-378 GCF_000240725.1 Microchloropsis gaditana
CCTCCCCCCGTGTCCTCCCTCCCAGTCGAACTCGGCGTCACCCAGCTCAAGTCGATCGTGGAATGTTGCGACGGGATGCGGATGAATACGGAGGAAATCGCCCGACAGCAAGCCCATGATGGGATTGGAGGGGGGGGAGGGATGGCCATGACCCAGACTTGTGGACCGACGTGGACCTCCTCTCTGCCCGAAGCTGCCAGCCCGGTAGGTTCTGGGAGAGGGGGTGAGATCAGTGTTTATCTATCTATGTATCATTTTATTTATCTGTATCTGTGTATGTCTATATGCATATATGTACATATATCCTCCCTGCCCGAAGCTGCCAGCCCGGTAGGTTCTGGGAGAGGGGGGGAGATCATTGTTTATCTATCTATGTAT
>NW_005802796.1:4440-5812 GCF_000240725.1 Microchloropsis gaditana
TATATATATATATATTGTCTATTACATGTAACATCTAGCAACGTCGATCTATCTATCGATCTAATTTATCTGTATATATCCACCACGATATAAGACATATTGGGCCGATACGATACGTGTCGCACATTCTTTCCAACTGTCACCGATCGCCTCTATCGCCAATCTCGTCACCTTAGGAACAGGATGCCGCACCATCGTCGGGGCGGATCGAGTATATCCCAGTGGAGTGGCACACGAAATTCAGGGAAAGGTAAGGGTGGGGGGGAGGGGAGGGCGAGGAGGAGGTGGGGGAAGGTGCGAGAAACACCCGCACGTGAGAAAGAGAGATGAGGGAGGAGGAAGGAATCGACAGGCAGGAGGTGGGTGGCGGGAACGTTAGCTGACAGAGGCATGGACGATGGCGGTATCCAGGGTGTTTGCCGTCACCTTCAGGCAGCATGGATGGGCAGATGCTGGCAGTCACCTTAGGACCCGGCGTCCCCTTCTCGTTCGCACGGGACCGCCACGGGCTCTCGCCCCTGACCCTGGGGTGCATTGTGCTCGACAAATCCTGGACATACTTGCACTCACCTTAACTTTCGCTCCTCCCTCCCTCCTTTCCCTTTTCCCGCGCGCTTCCCCCCGTCGGGGTTTGTAGGGCGGGGGAGAGCGAGGAAATGGGCCAGGCCGGGCATTTGCGGCTCCGAGACATCACCCTGTCGAGGATTCCGCATTTGCGTTCTTTTGTCAACGATGCGTTGCTGGACGTGCTATACTTCATGAGTCCGGCCTACCACCAGGTGAGGGCGGGAGGGAGGGAGGGCGGGGGGGGGGAGGCCCTCGGAGAGGGTCTTGTTCGACGCCTTCTTAGCCGTCCTTCCCTCCCTCCCTCCCTCAGGTCATCTTGGACGAGGTGACGGCGGAGATGAACCGCGTCGTCTCTCTCTTCCGCCAGCATACCCGGAACTTCACCGGGAAAATTTCGGTGGCGGCCCATTCCTTGGGAGGTAGGCACGCTGTCCTTGCCCTCCCTCCCGCCCTCCCTCCTGCCTTCCCTTTTTGGTTTTCCATCTTGTGGTAGGCCAGGGGTCTATTTTTTCGCTCAAACACACACTCCACCCGCCCTCCCTCCCTTTCGCCCTCCCTCCCTCCCTCCTTCCCTCCCTCCCCCAGGCGTCATCCTCTTCGACCTCCTGGCCAACCAAGAGTCCGTGATCGAACTCGCCGAAGTCAAAGCGCGCGCCAGCCAAGATCCTCGTTTACAACACCTTAAGTACATGCACACCTCCTACCCTCGCTTGGGCTTCCCGGTCTCGAACCTCTTCGCCCTCGGAAGCCCCATCGCCGTTTTTTTGATGGTGCGTCCCTGGATGGGCCCTCCCCCCCGCCCTCC
>NW_005802795.1:0-1879 GCF_000240725.1 Microchloropsis gaditana
CCTCCCTCCCTCCCTCCCTCCCTCCTTCCCTCCCTCCCTCCCTCCCTACCTGCCGCGAAGTCCCCGCTCGACCGAGCCACGCCGTAGTAGTCCGCGCAGAGGAAGGTGTGGCTGTTCCGCTTGCACCAGTTCTCCAAGTTCGTTGCCTTGGCGTTGTTCTGGGAGGGAGAGAGAGAGGACGAGGCTCGGACGCGGCGAATCCACCCTCCCCCTCCCTCCTTCCCGCCCTCTCGCCCGCCCTCTCTCCCGCCCTCCCTCCCACCTACCTTAGGGTAGAACAGGCAGGGCAGGTATATGACTGCGGGTTTCCGCGTGCCATAAAAGATGTCGTAGCATATCGTGTCGGCGCCGTTCTGGATGTGGAGGGAGCGGCCCGAAAGGGGCTTGGCCGCCGCCATGGTCTGGAGGGAGGGAGGGAGGGAGGGAGGGAGGGAGGGAGGGAGGGAGGGAGGGAGCCAAGGGAGGAAGTGGACAATTTGAGTGAAAAGCCTTTCGACAGGGAGAAACACGGATTGATTCTCCCAATCAAATTCGCCCATGATAAATTCGGAAGTTCTCTCCCCAAATTACGATACATCAAGTCCCTACCATCGCATGCTGCGCCCGGGGACTCGTGCCTGTCCCGCGTTGGCTCGTCCGGGCACAAAATGGTCTCAAAAAGCCATGGCGCAAGACGGGGGCGACAAAGCCGTGCGTGGCGTGCAGTACGAGCAGGCAGGCGAGGAAAACTTCCCGCCAAGAAGCTTGGGAGGCTCTGTTTAGCTTTTGCGTTGGGGGAGGGAGGCGGAGAGACGTCATGCTCGATGCGCCCTGTACCTCGTCCGTTCGGGCTCCACGAAACTGGTCAAGTATACCGCAGCAAAGAAGCAAGCTGTGTCGATGCAGGTGAGTGGCCTGCGTGGGACAGTAGGGGGAAGGGGCAAAGGATTGGTTGGAAAGCGTTGTGGCCTGCATTAAAAGGAGGAGGGTGTTGTTCTTTGGAGGCGAAGAGGGGGCTGACGGATGCTCATATCCCGCCCTTACATTTACGTACACCTACGCCGTGGCAGCCATACCGCCGCCACGACGCACGGACAAGACATACAAGCAGCCCGTGTGATTGCGCTGAAGGCTAGAGTCCGGGTGGTGGGGCAAGAAATGTGCTTGTCTTGAGGCATAGGGGGGCTTCCCTGCAGCTACAACGTGCGTCGCCAAGACTACGACACGACCAACGTCCCAAAAAATAAAAAATGCTGGAAAAACCATTTTAATGACCGTAAAATGCCCGCGTTTCCACTGCTGGGGTCCTTTCATGCCTTGCTGGACATGCCATGGATGCATTTTTTCATAATTGGCAAGAAAAGTGTCATACTCCCGCGGCTGCGGTCGAGCCTCTGGCCTGTCTGCACAAGACCATGTTGCCTAGTGTCCTTTCCCACCCTTTGTGCGTCTCTTTGCGCAATATCCCAGGCATCATCGCCCACGTCCCTCAAGTGGCCAGAGTAGCACGGACCACCTCCCTATCCGGTGCTTTCTCGGCAAGGGGACGCCACGGAGCCCGTGAAAGACATTTGATTGCTCCGGCCCCCACCATGTTGCCACGGCCATGGGCGTTACGAGTAGGAAAAAATGCGGCATGCAGAGCGCTGCCGGCCCTGGACTTGTGTCGCGGAGATGGCCTCCGTCTTGAACGCGGCTTTGTGTCACGGAGGACGGGCGGGTGGGAGGAACGAGATCAGCAAGGATGTCTACTGCCTGCCGCGGGGCCACGGAGGGCAGTAAGCTCGCGCCTCCTGCAGGAAGGACACAGGCGAAACGTCGTGTCCGAGGCAAAGGCGACAACCAACCCGATCAAAGCCAAGATCTCGGGCACCTTGTTGGAGGCCAAGGTAAGGGAGGG
>NW_005802795.1:4707-5785 GCF_000240725.1 Microchloropsis gaditana
GAGCAATTGGAGAATGTCCGATTTCGCTGCTGCGGCAATTTGTGATCACATTGATCAAATCGTTTCTGAAAAGTGGGAAGATAAGCTCAATGCTCTTACCCGTTTTTCGGCTGAGGAGCTCGGGAAAAAAGGATACCAAATGCCATTTCAGGTGCGCTACCCGACCATCCTGAGTTGCCTGTTCGTGGATTTGAACAATCAACCTGGTGAAGCCACTTGTCGGCAGCTAAATTCCCATGGAACTGAGGCAAAGCATTATTACTGTCCTCTTATCGATAGAACTGCAGCTCCCCGTGCTTGGAAACTTTACGATAGCAGTCTCTGCTTGCCATTCCATCTTGGGATATCAAGAGAGGAGCTGCTTCGCATGTTCGATCAACTCCCCAAAAACTAAAGCTCCAAGATCGTCAAGGCATATTTTATCTTTTATGATTCCACACATCTTCCAATTTGTTTTTTAAAGCACATAGACTGTCGATGCAAACGAAGGCAAAAGGCACGAGACCTGGCTCTCCGCGATCCGTGGGGTCATTTGCCTTGCTTTGGGAGGTCCCAAGATTGGCCTCTGCCCATCCTCGCCCCTCAACAAGATACCCTGCATCAATGTCTATTTTGCGGCGGTGCCTTGCCTCCTTGTCAAGACAATCCCATTCCGCTGGCCCAAAGAGAGAAGCTGCTTTGCATGTATGACCAACTCCACGAGAATTAGATAAACAAGGAGTCATACCTTGAAAATAAAAATGTCAAGATTGTACACATCAATAAATTCAAGTTTCCTTCGTCATCTGAATATATTATGACATTTACGACCACACAGTTTACAGTCCGCGTCGTGCTCTGTAGCCGACTCTGCGTCGTTGATCGAGAAATACTACCTGCCCAAGGCTTACACTATTCCGTCTCTTTATGTAGCACCTACTCACTCTCCGCTCATTTTCCCGGGTCTCAAAAGGGACCATACACTAGTGAATGGGAAACATTCATCCGGCGGCCAACCTCTGACAGGATTACCCCATCTGTTCGTCGTGCCCAAAGAGCTCCCACGCCCGGTCCTGACCCCGCATGCTATGCTCCAGGA
>NW_005802794.1:0-410 GCF_000240725.1 Microchloropsis gaditana
TTTGTACTTTTTGGTGAGGGACAGCAATTCTCTCAAGGAGCGCGCCAGGCCCCCTTCCAAGACCGTCTTCTTTCGGTGCCCTCTTCAATCGACATGCATAACGATATCGCGGCCCTGAGCCATCCTCAAGATCGACAGCTCCAGTCAATCGACACCCCCGATGCTTGTTATGAATATTGCTCTCTCAATGCAGGAGAAGAGACACCTTTCTTCTTCAGCTGGAATACCGTGACCAACCAGTGCTTTTGCTGCGTGGCAGTGTGCACACCCTTCATCTTCGATCCTCACTCCAGTGTGTATGAGGTAGTCATGGCAAAGACACTGCAACCGACGATGCAGCCCACGGCGGCTCCGACGATGCAGCCTACGGCGGCTCCGACCCTGGCGCCTACGATGCAGCCTACGGCGGC
>NW_005802794.1:4140-5766 GCF_000240725.1 Microchloropsis gaditana
GCTATGAGATAGCGTACGCGACGCTATGGATTAATTGACAGTCACAGATATCCTGTCAAGTAAGCCTCGTTGCTTTTGATCGTGTTTCTATGGTGGTCAAGAGGTACTTTAATGTACTGGGCACAAATGAGTCGATTAAACCAGGAACAATGAGTGCGTTATTCTCCTTCGATGAGGCCTCTTTCAACAGTAAACTAGGCCAGAAGATGAAGAGGTCTTCTCACCCACTGTCAGGAACGCTATACACCTCCAACGTTATACTCACGGCTGCTTTCAATCCGTTCTGCTCTGCTCTTTCCATTCAAACAGCACGCGCACAGCGCAGGTAGGTAGACACCAAGCCCCAGCCACGTATTGAAACGGCCGGCTGCTTACGACACGTCGACCGTTTAAAAACTTTGCGCAACGATCATGGGACAGAACTTAAGATTGTTGCCTGAGCCTGTAATGTCTTGTCATGTGGACACTTGTCAGTTGGACAAGAGTAAGAGCAATCTTCGTACAATCAGCAATGGAAGTGTAATAAATTAAATGAGAATCCTCAATTTCGCACCCGCATGGTAAGGGATTCTCACGTGTTTATTCTGACACGGTCGCTTTGCACCGGACGCTTTAAAGCACGGCTTCTACTCGAAAAGTAAAACCGCTGTTAAGGACTCCCTGACACTTGTGCATGCTTCTCAATTACTCCTTTTTGCAAATTTCCATACCTGCAAACATCTGTGCACTGCTGATGCCTTCTTTGCTCGCTTACTTGCCCATTGTCTGCAGGTCAACCCACGAAATCGTAGCAGTAGCACCAAGCGATTCAGACATTCTTGACATGCCTTTATCTGTCATCTATCAGACCTAGGAAAAACTAAATTATTTGAGGATTCTCAATTATGCACCCACATGGAAATGGATTCTCCTTGATTTTCATGTGCCTAAGCTGTCACTTGAAATTTGGTTTTTGTTTTGAAACGACCATATGGCACGTGCCTATCCTTCGAAGGATGGGAGCTTCCCTTGTGGAAAGATGTTTCTGTACTGCAAATCCATTACTTTCTGACTTGCTTGCCACATTGTCTGTTGAGGTCTGCCCACGAGGTCGTAGCAACAGCACCTAGGTTTTGTGGCACGTGAAAGAGATCTTGGCCTAAGTCCTGTGGACGTTAACGTAACTAAGGGATACAGACATTCTTGACATGGTTTAGTCATCTATGAGACCTACAGAGTCTTAATGAGACATTGCAGATAGCTCTATCCCGTTTGATGTATGTATAATGGGGTGATGGTCGCACACTTTCTTACAGGTCGACCTGTCAATCCGTACGCGCCCATATTCAAGCACAAATCTACACATCCAGAAATGAAAGATTTCTCTTGTGTTTTCCTCGTCGCTCTCCTGGGCTTTAGAAGCATTCTCACCACCGTCTCTCAAGAGTGTCCGCGGCTTTCTCTGATGGCCAATGTTAGGCCAAATCCTCGGCGTGGGATCGTGGCCGGTAAGGGAAAGGCTAAGATCACCGTCATGCTGGAGAGCAACGATCCCGTGGACAACGTGGAGTTTCAGTTGAACCTGCCGGACGGGCTATCGGTCGAGCGAACAGCCATGCGTCCGTCCTCAAAGCCCTATACACCGCC
>NW_005802793.1:0-513 GCF_000240725.1 Microchloropsis gaditana
GGAAGGCGGGAGGGAGGACGTGGCGGAGGGCGGGGGAGAGGGAAGGCGGGAAACCGTGGTCGCGGTAGGGGAAGGAGGTGGAAAGCGAGAAGTATTCATGTGTGCGGAGAAGAGGATAAGGGTGGAGGGACAGGGGAAAGGAGACGGGTAGGGAGGGTGGAAAAAGTGCCTGTAATAGCCCGAGAAGGAGGAAGGGAGGGGAGGAGCCTGCCTCCCTCCCGCCCTCGCCCCACGGGCCTGAAGGAAAAAAGACAATTTCTGTGAGGCGCCAGCGAGGGCTTATGGCCCCCATCGTCGTGCTGCGGGCTTAAGCGCCACTGTAAGTTGCTCTGCCAACAGGGTGGACGACGCATGGTTTTTCTTCTTGTCGCTTTCCCCTCCTTCCCCTCATTCTCCTCCTCCTCCTTTATTCCTCATTCTTTCCTTGCGCCCTTGTGCGTCCTTTACAATTCGGATGCCCCCCCTCGTTCCCGTATGATCCTGCACAGGGAGGAGGCGGAGGAAACGTTTGAA
>NW_005802793.1:2867-5749 GCF_000240725.1 Microchloropsis gaditana
CCGGATTGAATCGTCGACATCGTGAGACACCTCATTCTCCTCTTCTCAATCACACACGCCCCCCTCGTCTCCCTCTTCTCTTTCCTTAACCCCCTTTTCTCCTCTCATTCCCTCTCCCTCCATCCCATACCCATCCAGGCGCCGAGTATAGTTTCCGTCTTCCCACGGACCTCCTCCAAGACAAGCTCTGCCCTACCCCCCGTTCGGATGCGCAGTGGGAAAAGGCGCAGGAAGCTTTGGAGAAGCAGACCCAAGACGTTCTGGCACGGTGCGATGTCCGGCTGACGTTTCCTTTCTATATTTTATCTTCTGCCTCTTCCCCGTTTTGTGGAGGGGTCCTTGTCGTGAATTTTTTGTTTCTTTTTCCTCTCTCGAGAACACCTTCACACTGAAAGGAACCAGGACGACAAGGTTCCCTATGCGCACTCCCCACCTCCTGACCGCCCATCCCCCTCGCACGCTTCCTTTGTCTTTCCTTCTCCCTTGCAGGGTGACCATGACCAGGAAAGAGGAGGCTTCCGCTATCGTCAAGGCTGCGTACCGCATTGCCTCCCACCCCGCAGAATTTGGTGAGCGAGCACACGTGGCAAGGGAGGCAGGCGTCAGGGGAATTGGAAGGGCCACAAGAAGATGGTCGGCAATCTATGGCCTGCAAACTGCAATTTCATCTTTGCGTGTACAATTTTTCTCTACAGCCATCGTGTCTACATTTATTCCATCGTCAACAAAGTTTCCCCTCATTCGCGTAATCATCTTCCCTTCTCTCCCGAATACCTCCAGGCGTTGATCCACTCATGGCGTCACGATTTTTCCATTCCGTGCTAAATGCTAAACATCATGCAAAACCCAATCGCAAGTAAAGTATAGTACGAAAATCATGACCGAAATATTCGGTACGGGAGACTAAAGTAACATCCAAGGCGATGCAAAAAGAAGAGAAAGCGACGTGCTAAATGCCCTTTTTGTTCATCGAAACCATCTTTTTTGTATGTTCGCGTGCTTCAATTAAGCTATATTTTCTCACAAATTGACACTGTGGGTATTTTGATATGTTCTTTCAATTAAGCTATGTCTTCTCACAAATTGACACTGGGTATTTTGATATGTTCTACCCAAAGTGGCAAGTGCTGTATTTCATTGCGAGTTGGTGTGTTTGTGAGGTCTGTTGCTGAATGAAGTCACCCAGGATTGACCTGGGTGTGGATAAACAGCTCATGTACAACCCAGTTTTCACATGATTAATATTACTGTATGTTCGCAAAATTCTACTGGAACGAAGAAAATTGCTTGGATGATCCTGCACAGGGAGGAGGCGGAGGAAACGTTTGAAATTTGAATTTCCGTTCTCAAAATTTTCAACGGTTCGTGGAAAACGATTCTCTGTCCCGCATTGCTTCCGGTAGGGTAATCGAGCCTCCGGTGTCCTTCTTCCTCCTAGCCTTCTATGCTCTTAACTTTCAAACTTATCACAGTCTTGTCCTTGGACAAGACAAATCTTCGTAGAGTGCGCGTCTCTCGTAGGTTATTGAATCAGTGTCTTGTGCCCGTCTCCATATGCGCCACGAGGACCCGCTCTCCAGGACACTTTCTTTCATCCCTCTGGAGCATATGAGGCATTGTGTATCGTCGTAGTCTGCTATTTGAGATATTCATATTAAGTGCAATTCATTACATGAAGAGTCTCTGCCTGGAAAAGAGAAATGCTCAGGAAAGGATTGCTAGGTGCATCTACCAAACTCTGGCGCCACATCCATGCACCTACCCTTCCATACCTTACCAATACTATCTAGGCACTCAAACATTTACCACACGCGCGCGTGTTCTGTGTGAGTTCAGTCGCGAAAGAGAAAGAACAGAAAAGAGGACCCCACGAACATGCGGACCGCTGCCGGTCTCATTTTGGGCCTGGGCGCCTGCCTAGCTCCCAGGGCTCATGGAGAGAAACACCACGACTCGGTAGGTGGAACAGAATTTATATTTTGTTCAAGTAAAAAGCATAGATGTTTGTGAAATGCAAGAAAGTCTTACAATCGGGGACTGCACAGTGAAGGACAACCTGGCCCTATCCGCTTGTAAAGCTCAGATCAGTTTTTCAGTGTTTTCGGGGAAGAGCTCATTTCCGACCTTTCTTTTTCTCGATCACTCTTTTTTTTATCTCTTTGCTTTGCAGCGCCACGCTATGGACTTCCTGAAGATGGTAGAGGCTCAAGCCAAGCAATGGGAAGAGCGGAAGCTACAACTTCTTAACGCGGGCAGCGCGACCAAAGGGGTGAGTGAAGTGGGCAGCTGGGATGGAGCCAGGGGTCAAAAGAGCAGAAAGAAATAATACATTGGATAGAAGACTTGCCACAACATGCAAGGGAGGAAAAAAGTCACGCCCGAGAGTGATAAGAAAGGGCCGCGCGGGAAGGAAATGGCGATGGGACGTACAGGACGCAGGATCACATTCCCCACCACTCACTGCTTTTCCCTCGTTCTTCCCCAGATGGGCGCCTTGGTAGGCGCCATTTCCTCCGTAAGTCAGGCGAGTACCTCGTCAGGGGGCGTGGGCAAAGGCGGGTTGCTTTCCGGGCCCATGGCTGGTAACGTCCTCCAAAACGCCTTGGGCGGGGGAGGCGACAAGAGCAGTTTGGTCGGTCTCCCCGCCTTCACAGGCACCGTTGACACCACGGCCACGGGGACTGGAGAAGTCTACAAGCCCGCCGTGGGGGATGGGGGGAATGCGATCGGGTCCAAGACTCTGGGGGCGGCGGCCAAGGCGGCCAGTGCCCCGGCGGATTGTGGGGCCCCGATGACCATTGACATTGAGAGCTTCACCGAATACCGTGTCTTTGTGGACGGGAACCAGGTGGGTGGAAAGAGAGGTCAAGAAGGTGGGGGAG
>NW_005802792.1:0-5677 GCF_000240725.1 Microchloropsis gaditana
GGGGAAGGAGGGTTATGGATGTTTGAGTTCTGTTTGAGTCAACTAAGTCATCTCTTCATTCATCCAAAGCTTTTTCTCCGTTTCCACCCTGTAAATATGTTGCCTGTGAAGATGTCTTCAGAATAAATGTAAAATTGCATTTTTTAAAATGCTTCGCCGAAGTTCTACAGCTGGCTGCTTCTCGACATAATCCTTCCACATCTTTTTTCATGTCTTTTCTGCTGTCCCGGGCCACACAATTTTATACATCTATCTCCCGTATAAATCTTCAATCACTCAAACTCCAGATAGTCTCGTACGTGTATTACCCTTTTGCCATCATCAAACGATAAGGATGGTGTAACAGAGGAGAAAATTTAAGTCCGCGAAAAGAAACGGATTTTCAAATGAAAAACGTGTGACGATGCAGCTGACGTCTCCCCTCTGCGGAATACTTCATTTCACCTACCTTTATGAGTGTTTTTTGTCGACTCTCATATCTGTCGATATTTCTCGCAGTATGATTGGAAAATATCTATCTGACCAGGGAAAGTCCCTCACGCTAGGACGAGGATTGATGAAGCTGTCATCGGAAGAGCCCCGAAGACGAATGAATTTCCTTGTCGCCGCCGGAAAACGGACATGACGCTCCTTAGTGATGGACTTGATCGCCCTTCGCATTGTGTTTTTTTTTAAACTGTCATTCTGTCCGCGTGCATTCATGAGAGTGGATTCATTCTACTTTGACCAGCGTAGGATTGATTGTACGTCGACGCAAAGGGCGACGTGCAGTGTTCAGGACTGTTCGTGTGCTTGACTGAATACCGTGCGCTCGCTTTATCCAACCAGTACTTTGTGTCGGCTTCCATTCCAGTCATTGTACCAAAATATTATTCTCTCGTCAAATGGACTACTATACGATCGGTTTGAATTTCGCGCTCCTCAAACACAGCTCCCAAGGGAACATTCCATCAGGCTCGCCTTCGAGTACGCCATCACTGCTGTCGCCTGCGGAGAGGGACATCGGTACCCTTGCATTCCAAACCTCGCATGGCGAATCTCAGAGGAGCCGGTGCAAGTGACAACAGTAACAATGAAAGAAGAAACACTTGGATCAAGATGGGAGGCGTGGCTTTGTTGCTCTTGGGTGTCGTAGTCGTCGCTGTCACACTTGGCCTCGAGCGTAGAACGGACAAGGTGAGTGATGAGTTGAGCTTTAATTACATAAGCCCTTGTAATGGCATGCTTCATGACGATAGACCGTCGCAATAAGAGCTCAAGTCCTGTATGCTTGACGTGAGGCATGACTCCTTGAATTGTATGACTTTTTACACAAACAGAGTACCACGCCCGTCGCCTTCGAAGGGCCTGAGCCTAGTGCGTCCACCGTCCAGCCTGCTATTGTCACGGAGTCCTTGGCTGAGAATGTCAGCAAGAACGACAAAGAAAGTACAACGGTACGTGAATGCGTTTGAATACCTTCAATCGGACAATCAGATGGTCAACCTAGAGTTTTCAACATGACGCGTTGCCCGAAAAAGCGCCTCCGGACAAATATACGACAATATGCTGACCTGCGTTGCGTACATAATGTTCAAAACAGAAACCCCTCGCGGATGATTCCTCAGAAACGCTCGTCGATCCTGCGTCGACGACGTCCTCGACGAGCAATACTGGCAACGCAGGAACATTTTTTGAAAAGGCCGACGAGGTGAGTGAAAAAAGAGTTAGGATATCAAGACCTCATTTTGCTTACTTCTCGATGGATGCTAGTATCGTTCCAGCTCCTCTGATATACTTCGCATAGTGAGTGCCAATGCTTGTGCGGAAAAACCATGACCTTCAATGTATTGTCGCCTCTCCGCTTTTGACCCTTGTCCTGGTCTTCACAAACCCTAACCCTGACTCTAAAGCATCATACCTCGGATGTCATACCGTCTTTCGCATCACTGTCGTCGTTGACATCAAGCCCTCCCCTTCTGATGTACATCCGTTCCCGCTTCCACACAGGTGACGACGTCGTTTGGGAACAAGCTTCTTGGCGGAGCCGCATCCTTGGCTCTGGCTGTTGGTAGTGGAAACCAAGATGCTTGCCGGGTCGCGAATGCGGGAGAGCTGGAAGATGCAATCGAACGCAAAACGTGCGCCGTTGTGATCCTGACGTCTTCCGAACCCGACGCGTACGTTCTGGAGCGTGAGATTGTGATCTCACGCGCGGTTGTAGTCATGGGAAACAGTGTCATGCTCCCCTTCATCGACTGCAAGGACATCGTGCGAGCCTTCCGGGTGGTCCCAGGAGGGTTCCTGGATCTGCAATTTGTCCGTATAAATATCGGTAAAGGCTTCGTGCGTCCCCGCTGGGGCTTGTTCCGCAAGCAAAAGACGCGAAGGAACTTGCGTGGGGAGGAAATTATCTTGGACGAGGAGGTACGATTAAAATTTGACAGAGGAGTTTGTCTGTATATTGGATGGCAGAGGCAATGTAACGAGCAATGCTCTTCATATTGAACGTGGCATCTGCCTGGGTTGGGATCGCATTCCTCGTCCCTTTTGCCATGCATCTGCCTCTTGTATCGTAAGGAATGTTCATATGCCCCCGTTACCCCCACCGATTTCAATCTCTCCATAGGAGGACGATTGGCGCGAGCCTCGAACCAAGGAAGAGCGGGAAATGGTCCGGAACTTGCAGTTAGGAGGACAGGCTGCCGACGCAGAGCCTGGGGAAGTGATTGACATTCGCGGCGGCAGTGTTTACTTCGAGCCCGGGGCGCTTGGCGGGACCTTCAACGGTAAGAATGATGGGAAATAGTAGTTCCCGTGTCAGTCTTGAATCTCGCCTCATAAAAATTGTCTTCTTGTCCCTACAGGGATCTACTTCACGTCTGACCAAACCGATGTGGAGGACATCATGGTCGCGATCGAGCAGACCACGAACCTGATTGGCATCCGGATCTGGGGCGGACACGTCCTTGTCGCCGACGGAGACGTCTCTTTCAATGCGTGTGTCTTTTATGACTTGGAGCTCCTGACTCCGCTGAGCGACCGAATTTATTTCGGGGGAGATGTCCTGGTGCTGGCCGGGATGGTCCGGTTCACAGGATGCCATTGGTTCTACTTCACCGTTATCGGCGCGGAGAACGGTCTAGGCTTCAACACGGCCGTCTTTGGCGGTGTAGCTATCTACACGGGATGCTCCTTCCAGGAGGCCAACGCCGTCTCCGCTTTCAATGGGGTGGGCCAAGCCTTCTTTGTAGGAGGAGGCGTGCAAGTCGTCACCGGCT
Organism: Microchloropsis gaditana; assembly: GCF_000240725.1. Classification (NCBI taxonomy): domain Eukaryota; class Eustigmatophyceae; order Eustigmatales; family Monodopsidaceae; genus Microchloropsis; species Microchloropsis gaditana. The sequence goes on from NW_005802792.1 coordinate 3,261, forward strand.
GCAGCTTCTCCTATTTCTCTGCGGTGGAGATCTTCACGGGGACAGGGGAGTTGACCGTCCTGGCAGGTGTGCAGATCATCACAGGCGTGCCCTGGTCCGAGTGGTACGGTGTCTTTGCCTACTTTGGGGCTGGTCTTGACTACTGTGTGGGGGCAGGCGTGCTGATTTTGACAGGAGCCCCGCTGAACCAGTGGAGCGGGCCCATATGGGGCAGCGTGGCGGGCGACTACTTCTTTGTGGGTGCAGGTACCTTCTCCTCGCACGGCTCCCCTGTCGCTCAGTACATGTCGATCGGCGGGGAGGCCGGGAGCGGGTGCTTGGGCTACGTGGCCACGGGGACGGCTGTCTTGATCGGGGCACCAGTCAATGATTTCGCAGGGATCTGGACGACGTTTGGGATTGGAGAATACTACGGTGTCTCGGCCGGGCTGCTTGTCATGATCGGGTGCCCTATGCTGGAGATCACGGGGATTGAGTTTTTCCAAGGCTTAGGAGGGGCGGTTTACGTCGGGGCTGGGGGTGCTGTGTTGGGACACAGTCCTGTGCTTGAATTTGTTGCATTAGTGAATGAGCATTTTGACTTTTGGATCGCGGGTAGTTGTGAGCCGGAGCATGGAGCTTGGGCGCCTGGAAAGGCTTTCTTTATTCCTGGTGGCATGGGATGTGAAGAACACGAGGATCATGACGACCATGACGATCACGATGACCACGATGACCACGATCATGTAGAAAGACGCTTTGCCACTCGCCGACGCCTGCAGGCTCTGGCGACGGCCCTGCTGGGATCCAACCAGGCCCTGGCGCCGGGCTTGACCGACCAGTTTGCGGCGGGCGACTTGAGCTTGGTGGCTTTCAACATTTCCAAGAAAGAACTCGAGTTCGGGGACCCCGCACAGCTCCGGCCCCTGGCAAAGATCGTCCAGGATCCGCAGATGCTGCTGGCAGCGGGGATGGGGTTCTCGGAAATGAAGGATGCTCTGGTCAAAGTTGCGCCCGCTTCTCCCTCGAACCGCACCACCATGTACATCAACGGAGCCCGCGATGGGTTTTGCAGCCTGTGCAACGTAGACAGCGTGAGCGGACCAGGGCTCTCTTCCTGTGATGTTGACGCCTGTGCTGCCCCAGGGAGCGTCGCGGCTCAGGGAGGGCCGGTCTTGAACGACTACAAGGAGCACTACGTGATCATGGCTGATTTGGACGTGACGAGCCGTGGCGACCAGGGAGGGTTAATTGAACCGGAGGTGCAAGAGGCCGTGGCCAGTCTGCTGGCTCTGGAGGGGGATGGCCTGGAGACGTTGCAGGTCACCGTGTCTGACACCACCCCGGACTCCCTCTTGAAAGCCACCTTCCAAGACGGCCTCCCGGACGGCCACGAACGACGGCGCCTCGCCTTCCACCGGGCGATGGCCACTGAATTGTACGACATGACCCAGCGCTTCAAGGTCATGATTGTGGCGACGAGTAAGGACCGTTCGGAATCTGTTCTAGAACGCCTGCAGCCCTCCGGTAACGAGGCTCCGTCCCTTCAAAACGGGTTGATCGCCTTCTTCAGCGACCCTGCGAGCACGGACGTCGGCTCGTTGCAGCTGCTCTACGACCGCATGATCTATGTCCCAGCCTACAACACAAGAGGCCTTCTGAACAACGATATGAACCTCCCCGGTGGGCAAAGCACGTCATTGGGCACGTTCTCAGTGGCGTTACAGGATGCAGAGCAGCCGGCCATCCCCGTCACTTCCGCACATTATGGAGCCGACAACAACTACGTGGCTAGTCTGGCCCACTTTCCGCCCGGGGCCTCCGTTGGACTGCGTCTGGTGAAGGTGGGGAGTGGCTTAGGGATGACAGAGGCCTCCTGGCCCTTGGGGACTATAAACGTGGACAAGCAAGGGGTGGGGAAGCTGGCCGTCCAATTCCAGCCTCTGGTGCATCGCGAAGGAGACTACTTCCTGAAGGCAACTGAGACCAAGTCTGGCATTTACAATTTCTCCCCGGTCTTTTCCGTGGATAAAGGTGCGCGGCGGCGAAAGATGTATGGGCCCGAAATGTTTTTTTGAGTAGGGACGAGGCTTTTCAAAACGATTAGCTTCCCAAGCGGAAAGTATTGACAATCGAGAGAAAGCACACACAAAAAGTATTATAAAAGAAAAGTTGTGATTATGTCTGGGGATAATGATCGAGACAGAGGAGAAATAAACTTTATTACGATCGCTCGTTATGTCTCATAATTTCCTGCGTAGAGTAGGACTGAACTGAACGAGTACTGTGAAAGGAAAGTGGAATAATCTGGATAAGGCAATAGTACTTCTAAGCTCTGTATAATTTTTCATCCGGTAACTGCAAAATTATTTGGTCAACATTGGGGAAGGAGGGTTATGGATGTTTGAGTTCTGTTTGAGTCAACTAAGTCATCTCTT
>NW_005802791.1:0-5673 GCF_000240725.1 Microchloropsis gaditana
CTAACCCTAACCCTAACCCTAACCCTAACCCTAACCCTAACCCTAACCCTAACCCTAACCCTAACCCTAACCCTAACCCTAACCCTAACCCTAACCCTAACCCTAACCCTAACCCTAACCCTAACCCTAACCCTAACCCTAACCCTAACAGAGCAAAAAGTATAATTCGTCGAGAACGCTTTGACAGCCTCTCAAACTTAAGTATAGATTTTATTATTCTTCCTCTTGACCTATTCACGCCTCTCTAACCATTTATACGAATTTAAAAACTCGTTATCCTCGAGTTCTACACACCTTCACGTCCATCTCAACGAAACACCGCAACTGCTCCTGAAATAGCACGAGAATAAAGAATCAATGAGATGAAGGAACTACTGGCTAGTAGATAGCTTGATTGAAGCGGTACTTCCTCAAATCGAAGGGGTCTTGTGATATCACGAGTTTTTTGAAAGAACCTGACCTTCTCCTGGGAAGTTAATTGATGTCAAGGTCTTAAACCCTAATGCAAAGTAAGTGAAGACTCTTGGGTCTATTTTGCCGGAGTTCAAGATTGTAGTAAGTACGGTGAGCCATTAGCATAGGGAGAGATTTCCTTAATTGCTTCTTATCGGCTGCTGCTATGTCGTAAAGACTAGTCGCGCGGTGATGAGCTCCGAGCCCTGGTCTTGCTCAGGCCTCGTGTATGACCAGTTTTTCAAGAAAATTTGATTTTGGAGACAGAGTGTGAAGATCTCACATGAGAAACGGCGTGATGCTTGCGAGAGGCTTTAAAATGGGAGTGACGGGACATGTGTTCTGGCGAATTTTTCGAGGCTGCAAAGAGTGATGATGCTAGCAGGTAAGATATATCATTGTGTGCTAGGTTTGCTTGTTGCCGCAAAAAGGGAAGATCCCTTTCGGTAAATGATGTCACTGTTTGTTTGAGAATACGGGAGGGAAAGTGTGCAGGAGTAAATCGTGGAAATTACGGGAGAACACAGACGGAGACTAAGTTGCTTACCATTTGGGGAAACATGTGCATGTTGGCGTGTCGTCGACTGAGAAGAAAAAGGGCTGGTTAAGGTTTGGGTTGCTCGAGATCTCCAAGGCATTGTAGCAGCTGCCCCAGCATCCGTTTATAAGGTCATCTCCCTTGGCGCCAATCTTTACAGCAGCTTGTATGCTGTTTTCTGCCTTGCACAAGAGATTTGGAGTGTATCGTTTGAGGGGAGTATCAGACGAGTAATCCGGTCCCCAAAGACTGGGGTCATCAACTAGCGCCGCGCATTTAGGTAGTTCTGGTTTGAGAGCATAGTTTGGGATAGCGCCAAAAACATAGCCATTTTCGCTTTCGGACAAGTAGTTAGATAAAGATGCGCAGTCATCAAATGTGTTGGTCCCAAATTCCTGTATAAGGTCGCACGCCGGGCACAGTTTATAAGATTTTGTGTATCTGTATCCCCACATTTCTCGATGGGGAATTTTTTGCACATCATCAGAAAAGGTCCAGTCCTTACAGGCATTGTGATAGAATCTCCAATATGTCCCGTCACCGTTATCTCCAAGGCGATAGTGATTTTCCATACTGTTTGAATCGTCTGCTTCCATCTTGTAGAAACCTATATTCGACAAATTAATTATGTTATCATTGTAGACGGATGGCGTTAGCGAGAGGCGCCACCTATAATTGCAGTTACTAGGTGATGTGCACTTCTGTGAGAATGGCCATGTTCTTGCACGATTGCACTGATGATGTATTTCAGTATGGACTCGGAGAAGAAAAAGGGCGCGGCTTTGGACGGAGAATACTTTGGATAACATATATTGAATGTGGATGTTGTATGCGCACTTTGCATCTATTGTGTCTTTGTCAAATTTGGCAGGATCGCAGAAGGAAGTCATCTGCATGATGACTGTGGCTTGGGAGGCCAAACTCATCAGGACCGTGGCCATAGAAAGGTATTTCTTGATGAAGGACATCAGGCGATTCCACTTCTTTGATCCTTCCTGGACAGTCTTTCTGCATTCTAGAAATTTGGTGGCCGCTACCGAGTCATATACAGGCGGCGGGTACTGGTCATAGCTCTTATGCTCGGGCATGCCCTTAGGTTTTGTTTTTACTCGACACTCGTTGGCGTTGTTGTTTATCCAGTTCACAAGATCGAGGCGAGGATTATCAGTGTCGGGGATCGTGCCAAACCACCTGTCATAATCTGCTTCTATGATATCCAAAGCGGACTGAGACTCGTTCCATGCTCTGGTGAACTCATGTGTTTTCCAATAGACCACCTGGTGAAGGCAAGGAGATTGTTGAACGAAGGAGATGAGTTTCATTTAAAGTCTACAACTTGGACGAGGCATGTGTGGCTGTCAAGTCGTAGCGATGGCCAAAGGAGGACGGGGAAAGGACTTATTCATTAAGAAGGTTTATAGCGGAAAACGCGCACCTGGTCGTCGATTTTGGCTTGAAAGTTATCTTTCTTCTGATTTCGAATATAAGCTAAGCTCCCAGTTCTTCTCACAAAGTTGTCGAGGTCGATTTTGTCAAAAACAGTAAAGCTATCGTCGACGTCCGATACATTACCATCGTTCAAAGCATTCAGCTGCCCTAGCACAGCATCTTGTATCATGGAAGGAGAAACAGCTTCTGTACCGGCTGGGGCATCAAAGAAAACGCTAGAAAAGACAAGCCCTATAGATGCTAGAATAGTGCGTGCTTTATCCACCGGGGGGAAAGCGGCTCCAATTCGAGTGCCTGCTACTAAGAGCAAGTGTGCTATCTCAGAAGGGTCACCCCCGCCGATAGGGATGAGACTTGCTAAATTCCGCATAGAAATTGCTGCATCCTCGTAGACGTCTTCGCGGCTGATGGTCTCCATTCTCTCCTCAAATCTTTTTACACTCCACACTCTAGTGTATGCGTCCAACGCATTGGACGAAGCGGTCTGACCAGGACCATTCTCTACTCCTTGAGCTGCACTGTTAAGGGCGTCAAGAGTATCATTTACGGACTCTGCTGCGCTGTAATAGCTATCAATGTCGTTTCCAGCCGCGGGATCGATGAATAGGGAGCAGTGCTCGTACATTACCGATGCATTACCCAATGGATCGACTCCTCGGAAAAAGCGCGAGAGCGGAGCGGTTGCTTCCTGCTCCGAAGATTGAGCAAGCTCGTAGACCACAAGGCTCGAGCTGTCGTCTTGCAAAATGAATTGATGGGACGAAAGGAGGACAGAAATAAGGGGTCCTTCAAATGTTTTCTCCGACTGGTTGTTGTAGACATTGAACGTAAAGGCCGCGTTAGGCTTTTCGACGGGGAAGAACTCATCAAAAAGGTAGTCGACAAAATAGCTTGTCGGCCACACTTTGGCCTGTTGTAACGGCATCTCTGTGAAAGCATAGGTATCTGCATCCATATCTGTGGTGCGAAGGTAGTATCGTCCCGCTGCCATTTCTAAAGTGCAGTGTTGTGCCATCTGAACGAATAGAAGTCTCGGAACGTTTAAGGCGTCCTGAGTTTCTTGCAGACGAGCTTCGCACTCTTGAAGCTGTTTCTTGAGTTTTCGCTTGCTGATCCACCTGCGCTTTCGCGTTTTTCGAAACAAATCACGCGCCTGGAAACGATCCTCACGGGTGGCATTCAGGGCGGTTTCTTGTGAGTCCGTCGTACTGTAGTCCTGAAATTTCTCAGGCTTGGCAAAATCGCTATGAGGAGAAGAGCCAGGTCGGATTCCACAGCTTTTACCACAGCGTTTTTCTCTGGAAACGAGGAATTCTTGCAATCTGCTCTCGAGCCCATGCTTATCACGAAAGCCCTGTGGTGATTGCACGCCTGAAAATCTTGTGATTTGAGCCTCTATTTGCAACGCTAGCGCGGCTAGGATAATCAAGCCCAGTTTGAAGGAGAGGAATTGCATGTTCCTTTGTTCTGTATGATAAAGCGGAGTTTTGGTTGTGCGATTCAGAAAGTCGAAAGCACTTGTTTTAAAGGTTCATACGCCAACGCATTTGATGGCGACTGATGTGATATGGATGTCTTCGCATATAAACGATGCCATCTTCGGTCATGCTTAGAATCAGGAATATGCCGGGGAATGCCTTCGTCAGGTGTTCTGATATCAAGTTAAATTGAAACCAAACCAAGGACAAAATGTAGCTTAACATCAGCACTTTCGCAGCCAACAAAAGCTACTCAGAGTTAGTTCGAAACATAGACTTGGATTAGTTTAAACGTGGAAAGTAGTATCTTGCTTAGAAAGAGGTGCGAAACCAATAAAGAGGTAGACAAACAGTCTTACAGGTGGGACCTCACGCAGGTGTACTTACACCTCCGTGAGGTCCCAAGGACTCCGACCACAGATTCGTCCGTTTCATGGTATATTTCGGCGAGTCTTCTCGAGAATGAGCGATATGAGGTGAATATTCATACAGGATCATGCGAGATGTTTCTATCAACACGCGTTTCAAGAAATTCCTCGATGAGTTCTCCTTGTATGTGCTTGTGACCGGGTCATGATGATCTGTACCAGTCCAGTTACCTGTACCAGGTTCAAATTGCTTGCACAAGAGCTTTCTTGGAAGCAGCTCTCTGACCCCGTGGTCAATTTGTTATTTAAGGTGATCGAGGAAACATGGCCTCGAAGACAGCTGAAAACACGGTACCTACAACAAATCTTGTTGACGCTCAGCAAGGAACGGGGTCGTCAGATTCATTCCTGCGATCTCAAGTGGAATGGGTCAGCAACTTTGGCTATGCACCTTTGGTCGCCCCACACATCCGGGTCCCCTAATGTTGACATCCTCCGTCTGATGTGTGAGGCGACCAAAAGTACAAAGCCTTAGTCGATGGCCAGCGTATTGACATCCTCCGTCTGATATGTGGGGCGACCGAAAGTGCAAAGCCAAAGTTGACGACCGGGAGAGAGGAGGAGCGTCATAGACGACGTAGAGAAGCCAAGACAGTCGGCAGATTTGAACCTGGTGGCTCGCTTGCAAGTATTGTAGGATTTGTGTAAGATGCTGCTGAGACACTGCTGGTGTGTCGACGAGTAACAAACAAGCACAGGGTCATGGGAGAGTCTAGGTCCTTGCTCGTTTCCTTCGTACTTACCATGGCTTTTCGCGAGACGCGCTGTTTCCATGTGTGAAATCAGACAAATGATGCGAAACATGGAATGCTGCTGGGGGGCCGACGTGTAGTGTGCGTAATGGCAAAAGAAATCAATGGAAGGAATTGGACGGTCACATCATTCTAGGACGCTGCAAGGTAATCAGTTGAACTTCATATTCTGGTCTTCAAGAATCAAAATTTTCAAGTCTCTCCAGATAAGCTGACAAAGTTTGACGCCCCCACACAAGGTTCTCTCTAATCCAAACCTAAACTCGAATCGTAAACCTGACCGTTAATCCTAGATTAACCCCAACCCTAACCCTAGTCGTGTGACAGACCCCAGCCAGGACAAAAGAGACGCTTTGTTTGACTCTCATGAAAATATGGTCGCATAATCTTACAAATTCCTGATATTTATTCCTTCTGTATGATCCTTAATTTACTGAATATTTATTTTGTCGCGGACCCGCAAAACTTTCATCGAGAAGACACACCGCTTTCTATTTGAAATCAATTGTTTTTTTCACATTTCTCGATCATGGAGTTGTTAGCTCTCGTCTTGAAACGCAAAAGCATTGTAAATG
>NW_005802790.1:0-5669 GCF_000240725.1 Microchloropsis gaditana
TCGTGCAGTCCCTATTGATGTGTGTGGGCGGGAAAATGCGGTCAATGTTCGATCCTGAAGCAAACGTAGACTGGGCGACGTGGGAAGATCGGTGGCCGCGGCCCGTGCTATCTCGGAATCAGCCCTTTAGAGGACGTCGTGCCCGCCTGTCACCCGCATTTTCCCACCGCAATAACCTGCCATGCATACAATCGACACAGGCTTCGGGATTCACTGCGTCCATTCAGAGCTCGCAGACAACGGAGGCCAATCTCGACATTCTCAGCAAGGAGCGGCTCTGGGCGGTGTGGCGGTATCATCCCTGTCTCCCCTGACGCTACGGCACCACTGCCGCGCAAATCCCCAGCCTCTGGAGCCATCGCGCTCACAAGTCATCGGAAAAACTATGAAAAACCTACGGAGGGTGTTTTTCCTACTCCTGCTGATGCTCCTTGCAGCTGAGCATGCCGTTTCTTTCATCTTTCCCCTCTCCACTAGCCCAAGTACAAGCAGAAGAGACGCCGCGAGGGCGTCGTGGCGTCGCTGCTCCCGCGCCCCACCTCACCAAAGCGCCTTGTCACGCCTTCAAGCCACTACTGAAGGCGCTAAGGTGGCGGCGAAAGTTGCCAAGGACAAAGAGTCGGGGGATCGCGAGAGGAAGGATGACAAGAACAAGCCAACCGCCATGGCCACGGCGGCGGAGCTGGGGAAGTACGACGTGAAGCGAGTCCGCAACTTCAGCATCATCGCACACATCGATCACGGCAAGAGCACGCTGGCCGATCGGCTTCTGGAGTCGACCAAGACGGTGGCGACGCGGGACATGAAGGCCCAGCTTCTGGACAGCATGGACATCGAGCGGGAGCGGGGAATCACCATCAAGCTGAACGCGGCGCGGATGCTCTACCGGGCCAAGGACGGAGAGGACTACATTTTGAACCTGATCGACACCCCGGGCCACGTGGACTTCTCCTACGAGGTCTCGCGCTCCCTGGCCGCCTGCGAGGGCGCCCTGCTGGTGGTGGACGCCTCCCAGGGCGTGGAGGCCCAGACCCTGGCGAACGTCTACCTGGCGCTCGAGAACGACCTGGAGATCATCCCCGTCCTGAACAAGATCGACCTGCCGGCCGCGGACCCGGACCGGGTGCAGGAGGAGATCGAGCAGACGGTGGGCCTGGACTGCACGGAGGCGGTGAGGGCCTCGGCCAAGAGCGGCATCGGGATCGACGACATATTGGAGCAAATCGTGGCTCGCGTACCCCCTCCCGCGCCGCCCACGGGGGGGCCGCTCAAGGCGCTCATCTTCGACAGCTACTACTGCCCCTACCGCGGGGTGGTGGTCTACTTCCGGGTAGTCGACGGGGAGATTCGGCCCAAGGACCGGGTCAAGTTCATGGCGAGCGGGAAGGAGTATGAGGTGGTGGAGGTGGGTTTCATGACGCCGGAGAAGCGGGCGGTGGAGGTGCTGCGGGCGGGGGAGGTGGGCTACCTCTCCGCGGCCATCAAGGCGGTGGAGGACGCGCGGGTGGGTGACACCATCACGAGCGCCCGGGGAGGGGCCTCCGACGCCTTGCCGGGCTACGCCGAGGCCAACCCCACCGTGTTCGCGGGGCTCTTCCCCGTGGACGCAGACCAGTTTGAGGTGCTGCGGGAGAGCTTGGGGAAGCTGAAGCTGAGCGACGCGGCCATCTCCTTTGAGCCGGAGAAGAACTCGGCCATGGGCTTCGGGTTCCGGGTAGGCTTTCTGGGCTTGCTGCACATGGACATCGTGCAGGAGCGTCTGGAGCGGGAATACAACCTGGACTTGATTGTGACGGCGCCCTCGGTCGTCTACAAAGTCCTGACCAACAGGGACGAGGAGATCTCCATCGACACGCCCGCCAAGCTGCCCCCCGCCACCGAGCGCAAGGCCATCTACGAGCCGTACGTGCGCGTGGAGATGCTGGCGCCCACGGACTACACGGGCAGCCTGATGGAGCTGGCGCAGGACAAGCGGGGGGAGCTGAAGGAGATGAAGTACCTGACCCCCACGCGGACGGCGCTCATATACGACATGCCCCTCGCGGAGGTGATAACGGACTTCTTCGACGAGCTTAAGAGCCGCAGCAAGGGCTATGCCTCCATGGAGTACAGCCTGGTCGGCTACCGCGAGAACGACCTGGTGCGCCTGGACGTGAGGATCAACGACGAGGAGGCGACCCCCCTCGCCTGCATCGTCCACCGTGACAAGTCCTACGCGGTGGGGAAGGCCCTCACAGAGAAGCTCAAGGAGCTGATTCCCCGCCAAATGTTTAAGGTGCCGATCCAGGCCTGCATTGGCGGGAAAGTGGTCGCCTCCTGCGCCCTCTCCGCCATGCGAAAGGACGTTCTGGCCAAGTGCTACGGGGGCGACGTGAGCAGGAAGAAGAAGTTGCTGCAGAAGCAGGCGAAGGGGAAGAAGCGGATGAAGACCATGGGGAAGGTCTCAGTGCCTCAGGAGGCCTTTCAGGCTGTCTTGAAGCTCAAGAGCACCAATTAGGCGTCGCCGGTGAGGGAAAGGGGGCTGGGCGGCTGAGGGCGGTGCCAAGGCGCTCGGATGTACAGAATTAGGAGTAAGGGGAGGGGGGCAGAGCGGTGACGAGAGGGAGAGACGGACAGGGGTAGAGGAAGGGAGGAGTGGCGCTCCTGCGAGGGTCTTGGAAGAAACAGAACACTAACCAGACGTCACATGACAAGAGATTCGGCCACAGTGCTGCAAAGGCAGGGTCTCTTTATTGTCACTCTCGCCCCATTCCTCTCCTTTCAGCCCCCTTCACCCACGTATTCCTGCGTGGCCCCTCCCTGTGCCCCTGCCCGGGTCCCAACCTCTCCCCCTCACCGCAGCGAGGCCGCGTGCACGCCCACCTCGCCCCTGTATACTACGTCCTTTCTCGTCCAATCCACTAATGCCTTCCACAACGCCGAGACACCGGCCCCCGTGCTGGCGCTCACGACCAAGACACTCCTCCCCCCCCCCCCCTCCCCACTCCCTCCTCCCTCCCCTCCCACCCCGCCCCAGTAGCCCCATCTCTCGCATGTCCCGCACGACTAGCGAGTGGCTCCGCGCCAGGTCCAACTCGTCCAGGAGGTCTCCCTTGGTGAGAACCACCTTTACAGCCACGTCTCGTGCGCGTAGGGCTTTCAGGAGGTCTCCGTCCTCCCGGCACAGCCCCCGCACACAGTCTACCAGGACGCAGCACACGCTCAGCACCCGCCGCGTCGCCAGGTAGCTCTGGGTCATCTCCCGCCACCGCCGTTTTTGCTGTACCGAGGCCACGGCGTGGCCGTAGCCCGGCAAGTCGGCCAGCGTGAGCACGGGGGGCTTCCTTCCTAGCTGGTAGAAGAAGACTGCGTCCGTCCAGCCCGCGCGGTCTGAGACCCGCGCCACGCCACGACGAGGAACCATGCCGGCCACGGCGTTCACCAGACTGGACTTCCCACAGTTGGAATGCCCTGCAAACGCCACCTCGGGCAGCATATGTTTAAAGAAGGGCCACCCCTCCGAACCCCTCCCACTCGCTGCTGCCATGAAGGTCGCAAAGCCCGTAGCTCCTATCTGCGATGGGCCCGCTGTCATGTCCTTAGGCCCGCGCCGATACCGAGCTGTGTCTTTCCCTCGCTGCTTTTGCCCCAAGCCCAGCTCATTAATGCGCCTCAAAATCTCCGGGTCAGGGCCCTCCGCCTCGTCCTCTCGGGCCAATGCGGCTATTCGTGCAAGGTGCCGGCGCCGGTCCTCGAGCATGCTGTCCGACACGCTGTCTGATCGCTCCCGCCTTCTTCTGGTATCCTTGGCGACTTTTTCTTCGGGCGTACTTGGGGGTGTAGCTCGATGCTTTCGGGAGGGACGGACCGCAGCCTCTGTGGTGATGCTCCGTGAAACGGACAAGCTGCAAAACCAGGGAAAAGCTTGCCGGCAAGCGCAAACCCGGCAATAATTCGAGGACACCATGAAAGTGCGACCCTGTATGAGTTTTTATGGTCACGAAACACGACTGAACGTGGGTTGCAGCAATCTGTGACCGTAAGGGCCCGCCCTTCCAATACGAGGCAGCCAGGCAACTTGCGTCTGAAGGGGAGGTTGACTCGTACTACGAGTAGGAGGGAAGTACCACCTGCGATCGTCTTTTGCGCCTTGCTACGGGCATATCATTCAAACATTCTCTGAATTATTACCTCTCAATTTAACTTTCTCTTTACAGGCAATCGGGGTTGGTCTAAGTGTGCTGATCGTTGCAAGCAACTGGAAGGAATGGCATCCGCTCAATCAGGGGCAGCAGGAAGTGCCACCTCTGCTGTTATTCCAGCGCCATCCTCCCCCTTCATCGCGAACACACGAGGATGCAGACGACGAGTTTGTGATACCGTGGGCGGCAATTTCTGCGGGCGGGACGGTCAAGAGGAAGAAACTGGCGGCCGCCGACCGCGTGGGAGAAGAAGAGGAGGGAGAGGAGGGAGAGGAGGGAGGGACGGGTCACGACGGGGAGGAGGGAGAGGAAGCGAGCGAGGCCGCCGAGAGGCGCATGACCAAGGAGGGCAGAAGGAGAGACAAGCAGAAGAAGTACAGGATGGGTTCCGGGAGAGCAGGCCTCCTGATTGCCCGTCCGAGCAGGCAGGCGATGAGCGGACAAGGGGGGTGTCTCCATGCGGCAGGGAAAGAGTCGGGGGGGCCAGGGAGCGCGGAGGAGAGGGCTTGGTGGCGAGCTGCGTCATTTGCGCAGAGACGTTTGACAGCGGCAAGCACCGGCCTGCCGTGGGGGCATGCGACCACGGAGGCATCTGCGCCCTCTGCTTCATGCGCCTCCGCCTGCTCATGGAGGACAGGGCCTGCCCGCTCTGCAAGGCCTCGCTCGAGCATGTCTATGTCTTCAACGGCGACGCGACGACCATGCAGCCTTTCGCCTCCCTGAATATATGGGGCACGGAGGCAGGGCCTGGCTACGTCTACGACGAGCGCGCGAGCATGTTCATGCCCCGGGCCTTCCACCGGGACGTCTTCGCCCCCATGCAGGGCTTCCGTTGCTCTCCGGCCGAGAGCAACGCCTGCCGGTACGAGGGCAAGGACCTCCGGGAGCTGAGGGCGCATTTGCAGCTGGCGCACGCCCAGTACCTTTGTGAGGTGTGCCTAAGCCACAAGAAAGTGTTCGTGGGCGAGCAGACCCGCTACGCCAAGAAGGCGCTGGCCGGGCACATGGAGCACGGGGAGGCCGACGCAGGCTTCTCGGGCCACCCTCGCTGCAAATTCTGCCGCAACAAGCCTTTCTACGACCTGACTGCCCTCTTCCACCACCTCCGTTCCGCCCACTACTCCTGCGACGTCTGCGAGCGCCTGCGCCAGCAAGAGGGCCTCCCACCCTCTCACCGGTACCACCGAGACTACCCGGCCCTAGAGCGGCACTTTCGGCAGGAGCACCACCTCTGTGAAGACCCTGTCTGCCTCTCGGAGCGTTTCGTCGTCTTCGCGCACGCCTTGGACTTGAGGGTGCACGTCCAGGCCAGGCACGCGGGCCAAGGGCGCTCGCGGCGACTCGAGCTAGACGTGTCCGCCTTCCGGGTTCGCGGGCAGCAGGGAGGGAGGGAGGGGCCGAGGGAGGGAGAGGGGGAGGGCGAAGGGGAGCGAACCTTGGAATGGACGCCGACTCGGTACCTGGCCCCGGCCACTGGGGGGCCAGGGA
>NW_005802789.1:0-2084 GCF_000240725.1 Microchloropsis gaditana
CCGCCCGCCCGCCCTTCCGCCCTTCCTCCCTCCCTCTCTTTCCCCGGATTCATGGGTGGCTGTGGACGAATGTGCACGTGTGCCAACGCACATAAGAGTGTAAGGAGGAGGTGGATGGATTTTATCGTGACGGCGAGGAGGGAGGGAGGCAGGGAGAGAGAGGGGGTGGGAGCCACCCTCTTCGGAGGAGAGAAAGGAAGGGACGAGGGAGGAAGAAGAAGAGGAAGAGGAAGAGGAGGAGGAGGAGGAGGAGGAGGAGGGAGGAGGGTATTCTCTGGAGGTTCGAGCCGGAGGACTGCCTCGTCGTGCTTGTGGGTGCGGCTTCTGGTGTTCCACAGCGTGTGGTCCTTGAACAAGCTCGGCGCGGTCGTTTCCCTGTGGACAAAGGACGGTGGAGGGGAAGAACTGAACGTCATTTGTGCATCTTTCTGTCGATTTTCACAAATTTACTTACTGATAACCCCGATGCCCGGGCGGCAGAATAGGGCGGTCCCAGCACCTTGGCCCGATAGTCACCCGTAGCATAGTCGAGAACTACGTGATTTGCATCAAAAATCATGCTGATGCCGTTAAGAAGTGTCTGTGGGACGTTTGCTGCTCCGTACCGACGCCAAACCCACTCTTTCTGTCCCGAGGCAGTGGGATATCCGCGGGGATGCCAGGTCTTTGTTTGCTTTGCGCGGGGAAAAGGGAACACATACAGAGGGAATGACTATTTCTTAATGATTACCTTTGATAGCACATGTAGTGCGCATACTGGACATGCCTGGGACATGTTTCGTTGCTGGTCTATTCTTGGTGGCCCATATTACGGGTTAATGGAAAAGAATCCTTCGTTGATTGTCACAAAAAGACATTCCTTTTCCCTTACAAACAGCTGTTAAGTCACCGTAAGTGCATTCCATTTCCCACCCTGGACCCCTTCTCGGTTCTAAGCGCGACACGAAGCACTTTATATTTGCGAGTTGCCAGGCCCCCCCCGGCCCATATGAATATGATGGAAAAGGACCCTTCGGTGGGTGAGGGTGGACCGCAGTACGAGGCTCCATGCCCGTACTTCGGTTATGGAAGCGCGTGGGAAGGATGTGCGTCCACAAGGGATGTGGGCATGTCCTTGTCATCGTCGTCGTCGGGTGTGTTTTTTTGGATGCGTCTCTCTCACGCCCGCACTTTTGCTCGCAGCAAGCAGGGAGGGTATGGCACCTCTTGCTTGTATCGCTCGATCTCGATCCTGTTTGTTCTCCAAAAAATAACAAGCTGCCAGCCTTGTCACCTGGTTGACATGGCTTAAGATAGTGAAGGAGTATCTAAATGCGCCCGTGCATCATTTCTTGCTATCGGTTCTCTGTGCATTCATCATGATTCTTCCTCTCGTCTTGCTCCATGACCCGCCCCTGGCCTATCCCGCAGACATGAGTGATCAACACATAGGCGACCATGAAGACAACGCGGACAGTCCCATACATCCCTTATCGCCCGCTCCGTTCTCCCCTTCGCCTTTGGCGCAGGAGCTAGGACCAAAGGATGCGTGTGGACCAGATTTGGAGGTAAGAGCGGGATGACGAGGGAGTGTGGAGGAGGAGGAGGAGGTAAGAGGCACTGACAATGCGGACAATCAAACGCTTCATGGCTACGTCCATCCGCATCCTTCCATGCTGTAGCACCCGCCAGAGCAAGCACCGCAGCAACCGCCGGACATTTCCCGGCGTCCGCGCACGGGAGGGAGGGAAGGGAGGGGCAAGGCGTACCCGAAGAGGCGGGCGCCGGGGAGGGCGGGGGCGACCGGGCGCCCTTCCACATCCCTCACATGCTACCACGCACGTCGTCCTCCCTTCACGGACAAGGAACGGGACGGCCGGGAGGGAGGAGGAGGAGGAGGAGGAGGAGGAGGAGGGGGACCCCCCCACGCGCCTCTGGGTTTGGCCTCCCTTCCCCGCCGAGTAGGGTCGACGTTGAAACGAAAATTTTGGGATTCGAACGACCTCGTTTCCTCCACGGCCGGTACGACATACGAGATATAGTAGACTTTCATACATGTGTTCAGCATTCAAGGTCACTGACTCGCCAACGCACTGAGCCCCGAC
>NW_005802789.1:3616-5668 GCF_000240725.1 Microchloropsis gaditana
CTGGCGGCGGAAGGATGGTTCGCTCCTCCCACCGATCGAGGTGCACCCTTTGACTATTTCGTTTACTGCGGCGCTTTCTCCGAAGTCGAGCTGGATCTATTGACGGGCGAGGTGACGGTTGTGGCTTCTACCATTGTGTACGACGCAGGCCGGAGTTTGAACCCGCAGGTGCGCCTCTTTTTCCCGCGCGCCCTTTCTCCCTCCCTCTCTTGCTGCCTGCCTTGTGCGGTCACATTCTGAAGACTTGATTCCTCATCGCATTGGCGAGTTCCACGGGAAGGAAAGCAATGTCCTGGGACTCGTCGTGTTCGCATGATGGAGGGTCCGAGGAGCGAATCTTTTCAGATTCTTGTGACGCATCTTTCCCTATCCTTCCCTCCCCGGCAGGTGGACATTGGGCAGATCGAAGGTGCTTTCGTGCAGGGCCTCGGGTACTATTTGACGGAGGAGGTGGAATTCGACCCGGAGGGGCGCTTGCTTACGAATGGCACCTGGCACTACAAACCCCCAGGGGTCAATGACATCCCCCTTCACTTCCACGTAAGCCTCCTCCCTCCTCCCTCGGCAGGGACGCGCGAGCAGAGGAGGTCAAGGACGACAGTAGAAAAAGTAGGACAAGGAGAGGAAAAGAAGGAAAAGGAAGGATTGATTTTGAGCAGCAAAGCCACAGGAGAACCGCCTTTCATGCTGGCGAGCTCCGCATATTTTGGCGTGGTTGCTGCGATTCGGGAAGGGAAGCGGGAGTGGGGGCAGGGAGGGAAACGCACAAGCGGGGAGACGTTGGCGAAAGAGGTGCCGTTGGCGATTTCGGCGACGATCAAGAAGAGAATCGAGGCGATCGATGTGCCTGTGGAAGCGTTCGTGCTGTAGGAGAGGCGGGAACAGGAGAAAAGAGAGAAGGGGAGGAGACGGAGTTGGTAGTACCTTGGTGGTCGTGTAGTTGTCAGACCACGCACAAGAAGAGGAGAAAACTGCGGAGGCATAGTTGGCATGAGGTTGCAATGGATGGAATATACCGCACCACGCATCACATGAATGTGGGGAGACCATAGACTGGTTTGCAGATTAATAATACCCTTCTCTTGTCTGCAATAAGATGGGGCGCTGAAAAGAAGGATTGCTTTGAGGGAAGGAGATAGGATGTGGGGATGGCTGCAGCCATAGAGTAGCCCTGTATACACTAGGCAGGAAGCATAAGAATATCAGATGTTACGGGCGTTTGGGTTGTGATATCAACCAATTTGTGAGGGCGTATTAAGTACAATTTAGTGGTACGCTTTTGTATTTTCCCCAGAATTCCTGATATCGTCTAATGGGTGTGTCAATCGGGATGAAAAACGGCATCTTCCACGAACGCCAGAAAATAGATTGCAAGCGAGCGTGGCAGTTTGAAACCAATATAACTTGACAGCGTGACTCTTACGTCTATTTCTACCGCACGTTAAACGTGAGGGGATAAACAAACTCAATTTTGGAGGCGATTGGCTGCGCCGTGCGTGCACTCCATCGTGGTGGTGGTTGATAGGCGGATGGATGCATAGAGATAAGTTTTCCTTTGCGCTCATATATTCATATATATATATATTATGATGTACTCTATATACATCTTGCCTGTGCCTTCGATGCTGTTCCCCATTGCCTTCCTTACTTCTATTCCCTCCTCCTCCTATTTTTCCCCACGGCCCGTCTTGCTCTCTTTCCGAATGATTTCCTCCCTCCCTCCTCCTTCCTGCCCGCTTAATTCCTCCCTCTCCTTCTACCTCCGCATCATTCGCTGCCATCTCTTGAACCTCCCTGCTTTTGGAGACATTTCCTTCCTTCCCCCTTCTCTTTCCTCCACTCGTCCTCTCGAAGTCTGGTGTCCGTGCACGGAGGAGGAAGAGGAAGGGAAGGAGGGAGCGAAGCGGGGAAGGGAAGGGAGGGAGGGAGGGAAGGAGGATGGGAGGGAAGGAGAAGAGGTTTCCAGGGCAGCAGAGAGCGACGCCCCGGCGCCCTCTTTGCCTTGTCGTCGTGAATCAGACGCATGGTCGTGCCAGGACGTGGGGAGGGCGG
>NW_005802788.1:0-2353 GCF_000240725.1 Microchloropsis gaditana
GTCAAGGTGGAGAAAAGAGAGGAGGAGGAGGAGGAGGAGGAGGAGGAGGAGGAGGAAGGGAGAAAACTACAGGGGGAGGGGGCGGGAAGACAGAACGGGTGCCAGTCATGTGTCCGCAATGTGTGCATGTTTTCGCGCCAATTCCCTCCGATTGATGTGTCACATACCTGCTTGTCGATATACATGCGGTGTCTGTCGCTCTTATTCTAGGCGTGATAGCCTCCCGGGTGGGGAAGGCCCTCAAAGGGTTGTGGAATGCCTGGTGGGAGAAGGAGCGCGAGGGAAGAAATGGAGGCAAGAAAAATTGAAAAGAGAGAGGGGAGGAGATGGAAAAGCCCGTATGAAGCTCTTAACCATCGGTTTTCACGCTTGTCAGATACCGAAAAGGTGAAAGAGGCTTACGAAATAGACAGCAAACAATCCAACACTGACCCTCCTAAACGTCATGAACCTCCTTGCACGTAAGTTGGCACCACACGAGACGAATACAATGGACAAATATACCAGAATATACTCGAACATTTCAAACTGTCCCCTGCCGTGATTATTTTATTCCTTTTTCACTCACGTACCCGCACTAAAGAGGAAGGCACCGCCGAGTCCCATCCTCCCCCCCCTCCCAGCAAGACTAGTAGAGGAGAGGCGGACAAGCAGGCTAGGCGTCGCATTCCTTCGTACTGGTCGGTGTATAAGATTACAAGGATCAGAAGAGAAGAGAATGCGTAGGTTAAGAGGGGGACTGAGTCAAATTGTTTTTTTCCCTGTAGGGAGAATTGCTGCTGCTGCTTCTGCTGTACGTTGCTTGCAGCATTTTTTAGCCGTCAAGCCCGAAGCCGACACCAACGACTACACGGCAGACGGCAATAAGGGATTCACAAGCATATGTAGCTTAATATTCTGCTGTTTAATATTCAACGAAGCCGACCCCACACTCCCTCGGCATCGACCATGCCCGTCTATCGTGTCGAGACGATTGCCCGGTAGGTTGCTCTCCTCGATCTTCCTCCCTGCCCCAGGATACTTGACTCATGTCCTAGTGCGCCCACAAAATGCCAAAAATCGGCCCTTCCACGTCCCCATCCCGTTTTCTGAAACTCAACGCTACGTATTCATGTGGTGCGTGAAAGGTCGGGCGTTCGGACGTGCAAGCCACGGGGGGTGTCGCAATGTGCCGGAGATCATAGGATCAAGGGCAACTCGATGGATATCTGAGCGACTGGTTTTCCAGCCAAAGGATGAGAGATTTTGCAAGCAGATTATGTCCGTTAGGTGCGACAAGAAGGAAAGCCCACGAGGCCATGGCCTTGGTTGGGTGGATGTGTAGATCCGTCACTTGGCTTTATTGTCGGACATTTTCGTTGGCTGCTATTTTTTGCGCCTCGTAGAGTGCCTTTATATTGCAATACTCTGATCTGGCCCACACTCCGCTGGGACCCTAGCGCCACAACCTAACTTCCACTTTCTCCCATCTGACCTGGTTTACTCTGCCTTCCTTTGAAAGTTTTAACCCTTATGCAAGAAGGACAGAAATTGTATGCTTCCTTGAGAAAGTAAAAACATGCCGAGACGTTGGTATGTTTATACTCAAGGGAGTGACGAAATGAACACCCCTTAAAGCCTGTTTTGTCAATCAAGACATCCTCTTTCCCTTGCTTTCTGACAACACGTAGCACCACTGTTTCTCAGGCATGCCTTTTCTTTTTTTAAAACAACTTAAGTTTTTCTTTCTTGTTAGGAATACCTACGCTCTGTAGATAACGATGAAATGCTCAGCGGTCTATCAAACTCCGTACATTCCACACGAACGAAAATTCGCTTGCATCCTCAAAGTATCGGTACCCCTTTGTTATTCATTGAAAATGCGTTAAAAGGTATCGGAGTCGATTCATTTACCCGCAAAGCATAAATGAAGTATAAGAGGACCCGGCTGCCTGTTGTCTTGGGACTCTTTGCTTCTTTGTAGCTGACTCCTTGCAATTGAACATAATACACTCCAATCCGATGAAGGCCTTAGCCTCTCGTTTCTCTTTCACAGGTTTCCTTTTCAAGCATATCCAACGTCTCTCTCACACTTGAAGTGGCGTAAATGAGGAAAACGCCGAAAGAAGATCAAGGAATCGTTCATCTGCGCGTTCTTGTCGCCTTTCAAGATTAGCTCGGTCAATGATGAGGTGGGAGGGACCTGCACATGGAGGTCGAGAAAGGAGATGTTAAGGTGACACGATTCCCCGAGACAGCAATGTTTCCAAGCTGACACGTCCCATCGCATCTCGGAGATGCAAAAGTAGTCAATCCACAGGCGTGAGACCACGCGTCTTCCCAACTCATCACTGCCTCGAAGTTGTCGACAAAA
>NW_005802788.1:5407-5658 GCF_000240725.1 Microchloropsis gaditana
GATAGACTCCTCCAAATCAATCGAACCCAAAAGCCGGTCTTCCATGACCCCGATGGGGACCTGAAGGAGGGAGAAGGGGAGGGAGGAGGGGTGTGAGAACGGTGGAGATGGAAGTATTAGTGTGAATGGGCCAAACGGGACGGATGAAAAAAAAGGAAAGAGGTCGGGAGGGAAGAGGGGAGGGAGGAAGGGAGGGAGGGGAAGGGAAAGGGAGGGAAGGAGGCATGCAGAGAGATAGGGAGGGAGGGAGG
>NW_005802787.1:0-1021 GCF_000240725.1 Microchloropsis gaditana
GGGAGGGAGGGAGGGGAGAGGAGTACAGAGGAAGGGCGGTGGAGTCCGACGGAGCACGGCTTGTGACAGGCACCTCAACCCTGCTCTGATTTTGCCCATATATTTGAGCACATCAAAGATGCTACGATTAGCACATCCTCTGTCAGTAGCAACGAGGTTTTCAATGTATCATTAGGACAATACAGTTTTTCAAATGCCAGCAGAGAAAGAGACAAATGATAGAATAGAGATGTGTACAGAGAACAAATTGCATTGCCATCAAAGCGATTAGGACAAAAAAATTAAAAAATTTCGGAAACCCCCACTGTCACCTTAACCCGCCAATTGAAATCAAGGAAGGGGCGATAAAAGTCTAGGAAGATGTTTCCGTATTGCCCTACGTGTGGACCGGCTCAATAAGGACGAGGGGGGGGGTAATATGGACGAGGAAGGTGAAAAGACGAAGAGAGAGGGTGATGAACACGGAAGGAAGGGAGAGAGAGAGGAGGAAAGGAGAGAGAAACGAGGCAACCGCGAAGGAGAAACCCATCGGTGCTGAGAAACAATGTGACAACAGTAAAATGAAGCGTGCCGCGTTTAATCCCTCGCATGTTGCTCCTTTTTTTTTAATTACACCGTCCCATGTTTATTTCTTTCCGCAGGGTGGTGAAATTTCTGTCATTCCTTGCATTGACGCCCATGATGGCGCTCCCTTTGATTTGAATGGAAATTTTCCTAGCTGGCAGCACGATCACGCCCTATCAAAGTCGTGATGGCACTCAATTCTCCCTCTCTATTCAAAAAGAGCCTCGAACTGTACCCTTGCGTTGCCTTTACATTGAACATCTCTCACTCGAGGTGTTTCTCGTACGCCCTTCTTCTCTCTTCCTTTCTATAGTGAATGTTTCTCGTACGCCCTTCTTCTCTCTTCCTTTCTTTAGTGGGTGTTTCTCGTGCTTTACCCTCCTCTCCTCTCCCCTTCTTCTCACTCGCTCGCTCCCCCAAACATGTTCACCCTCCTCCTTCCTCCTTTCCCCTCCCA
>NW_005802787.1:2291-5652 GCF_000240725.1 Microchloropsis gaditana
GGGGGGGGGGGGAGAGGGGGATGGTGAGAATAAGGTTGCGGTGGGTCTTGAGGAAGTGACCCTCCGGATTTCGCGCTTTTGAAGAGCATGGCATGGTTGTCGACGCGTGTCAGGGAAAGAAGAAAGGAAGAAAGAAAGGCGAGGACACGTTCGTATGTTTCAGGCATGTACACACAACGTTTAAATTCCAAAAACCCCAGCATTCACCCGAGGGAATGGGGCCAGGCGCTTGCCAAGACGCAATTGTCGCGCTTGGTGCGCTGGGCGTCATTCCCAACATTTTTACAGATCGCTCGGAGCACTCGAGGACGGAGTGGCATAAAGGCTCCTTCCCCCCTTCCCCTTCTCTTTAGAGAAGTCTGCAGCCTTTCCCTCTCCATGACCCAAACATCCCTCCGACATGACCCTCCATATATTAAACGCACCTCGCAAGGGATTTTCCCGTCGCATCTTGTCTGAGAACGGAAAAAGGGGGGAGACAAAGGAATTTTTTGAGGCAGAGGAGGGATACGGAGTCTAGCAAATTCCCGACGGCCTCTCTTCTCCGTTCACGTACCTTGCTCCGCCGACAGCGCAGGCAACTTAATGTCGTCTCTGATCCTTTACCATTTATGCCGTTGGCATGCGTGGCTTTGCGGATGAGCCGTCGTGCCGGGGGGGAAGGATGCGAGGTCGGACGAGGTTGAGTCCGACCTCGTCGGGAGGGAGGCACTATCTCATCATAAATTTTCCTTTGGAGGCTAGAAACCATCCCTGTCCACCATGAACGACGCCCTGGGTCCCTGAAGACGCTCTCAGTACCCTGTACGCTAGAGTTCAAGCGGTGAAAGGCAAAAATGAGCTTTGGAAAATGACCAAGGACATTGTGCGTCACGCAGAATCTTGACACTCCGAGTCTAAGGCCGACGGCGAGCCGACACTCGTGTAGGTCCTTGTGACACGCTAATTTGACACAACATGTTACCCCCATAACGTTGACACCCGCACATCCTGTGAAATATTCCCCCTTTCATATTCAACGCGGAGCTGGTGGATATGTCGGGCCCTTAATGTGTCCATTTTGGTGAGGCCAGAGAGGAACCATTTATCCCCCCCCTTTTTTTGACATCCTTCCAACTTGACGTTATCATCCATTCCTTATAGACGCATATATTTTGCCTCGATGCTCGTTGCAATCCGACCGTGTCTTTTGAAACGCCATCGTGCACACTGCGGCAACCGGTACGACGCAGGTATGGCCTCGGCGGCTTTCTCCCCGGTAACGCGAGAATTTTCTTTGCTCTGGTCATCGATCGCCGCAGGCACTCGTCTATCACTAGCCTGCCGGGCTCGCACTTTTTTTTTAAATGTGCAGCAATCTCACTGGCTCCCGCCAGTCGTATCCTAGGAATGGACATAATCTCACTATGCTGCACGAGGGCTTTAGTCTACGATGCCATCTTTTGTGGTCATGAAATGCGCCTCGTCCGGAGAGACTGTTCTTGTTTACTATGCCAAAGTGACCTGGGGTCCAGCGCGACGATAGAGTACTTCGGGCCCTTTCCACTGTCTGAAACGGTGGTATTGCCCCCCGTAAATGTCTTCATGATGTGCCGAAGGCATGCCCTGCCTTTGGCTTCATGGAAGGCGACACACATTTTAGTCCTTATCGATTTAATGCCGACTAAGGAGAATTAAAGATAAACAAAAAAAACGTTTTCTAGCGCGTCCTTGATAGTTTTTGCTCAAGTAGCCTGTGCGCTTGATTCGGTGCGGATTTTATTGAGTTGCCACCCCCCATTACCTCCACTTGACGCACGGGCCATAATTTTCCTTTCCCCCCCTTCACGGTTTTCTTGCCGCTCTTTTTTGAAGTGGGGCATACCATCGTTTCTACTTAAGCTTTTTTATTTGCCGGCGTCAGCCGGACTTCGAACGAAATCACCTAACGCTCGTTCCACATTTTGTCTCATGCATGTACCCGCAATATATGTAAGAACGAGTTTGTGTGTGAAATTCGCTTTAATTCGCAATGGGACCTCGTGACAGAATCGTCACGACCCATAAATCCGATCACCCTCCCGCTGCTCTGAAGGGGCGTCCATTCAAAATCAATGAAAATTGACTGCATGTTCAGTGCTGTCCCTCATTTACATGGATCGAAGGCCACGAACAATGATTGCGGACAGCGGGACCTCGGTCGGTTTTGTCTGGCCACACAAGGCGTGTGGTAAGCGCGACCGAGGGCCCCTGGACGGGCCGAGCCGTGAACATATTTGGTCTTAAAATCTCCCCGGGACAGAACATCCAAGTATGTTCACACGGAGAACACTAATACAATGTGTTCCACTTTGACGTCCAAGGCGGGCCTTACAAAGTGTGGCGCTGAACATCACGCTGTACTTGCGCGCGCGCTCGGCAGCTACCGCAGTGTCCTCCGAAGGACTCATTCCAGCATTTTCTCTATTTCCAGGCATGTGCACTTTGAAGCGGCGAAAGCTTAGAAGGATCACGGGTAACATCAGAAGAAAGAACTGAAAGACATGGATTTTCCTGGGGCGTTGCGGACCCGAGCCTCGACGGGAGGAATCACCAAGGAGACGAGACGGTCGGTCGGCCCCCCCCGCGAGGAAATGAAGAGGAAACGGGCACCGCGGCTTCTATGCACCTGCGTGCGGTGTCGGACGGGGAAAATAAAATGTGAGCGGCACAGACGGAAGGAAGTGGAGGAGCGTGCGACCGGGGGGTACTCGTTGGGGGGGAGTGGCACCATGCTTGAGGTTGCAGTCCTCGACCTCGTTCCCCTCTCAACCTCCCTCTCTCCGCTCATGCCTTGTTTTTCTTTTCTTGTCGTTCTGGCGCTGGGGGTCGTGTGGAAGCAGGGGCTGGAAGGTTGGAAGTGCGTTCTCCTGACCAGAAATGCAGCCCCTAGCGATGTCTGCAGATATTTTGCCTACTGCGGGCAGCGCGTATCTTCCTCACACCCACCTTAACTCACCCCACCTATCTCCCCTCCTTACTTAAGGTGATGGCAACTATCCTTGTGCACGCTGTTGGCGCCTCTCCCTCCCTTGCCGTGTCCAACGGCTAGACAGTTGGGCGTCCACGCCGTTGATGCAATTGGTTGTGGACCGAGGGGATCCGCTGGGTAAGGAGGAAGGGGAAGGGAAGGGTGATGAGGAGGGAGGGATGGGGAAGAGTTTCCCCTGATCGTATTGTCGTCGTGAAGGGCCTCACCCCATCCTCCCTCCCTTCCTCCCCTCCCTCCCCCGCGACCTGCGCCTCAGCCTTGAAGTCTTTGTACATGCGGGCTTTCTGCCAGCTGGAGGAGGAAGGAAAAATATTGCGGGAGAAAGCCTTAGATATGCTGTAAGGAAGGGGG
>NW_005802786.1:0-1447 GCF_000240725.1 Microchloropsis gaditana
CGTCGGCGCCTTCGTAGGAGCTGCCGTGGGCTGCATCGTCGGCGTCATGGTCGGAGCCGCAGTAGGCATTGAAGTTGGCGGGAGCGTCTTGGGTAAGAGTACCTCGTACACGTTGAAAGCAGGATCAAAGATAAAAGGCGTGCATACCGTGCCGCAGCAAAAGCACTGACTGGTCATGGTATTCCAGTCGACGAAGAATGGCGTTTCCTCCCCCCCGTTCAGGGAGCAGTATTCGTAGCAAGCCTCCGGGGTATCAATTGATTGGAGATCTCGGTCTCCGGAATGATTCTGAGCGGCGAAGCCGCCATGTCTCTTCATTTCCGAGGATAGTGACAGGCGACGGTCCTGAAAGGGGGCCAGGCGCCCCGCTTGCGAGCATCGCTGTCCTTCACGAAAGAGCATAAACGGCTGCGTGGGATTGATAGAAGGAGCTGGAGTCGGCGCGCAAGACGCGACATATTTTTTTTTCAAGTGTCGTACTTCTACGATTGTAGAGTCGGCCAGCGTCGTGATGCACGAGGCCCCTGTAGTATTCACTAGGTAAGCGAAAGCATCTACTGTCAACGTTTCAGGGGCGCACTCGTCAGCCTTCACCTTCACGCGAAAGCGGCGCTTCCCTCCCTTGCGTTTGGTGAAAGCGAGGCCACGCCAAAAAATAGCCGTCGTTCCGTCGATATTCTCAACAATTTGCGGTGGCGTATAGAGCTTTGAGGACGGACGCATCGCTGTTCGCTCTACCAATAAGCCATTTGGCAGGTTCATTTGGAACTCCAGGTTGTCGACGGGATCTTTGCTTTTGAGCCTGACGGTAATCATGGCCTGGCCCTTGCCTGCCAAGATCGCACGCTTAGCATTCGGCCTAATTTGGGCCTTGAGGGAAAGCCGTGGACATTCCTGAGAGACAGTGCTGAAAATGCTTGCAGAGCCCAGGAGGGCGACTAGGAATACGCTTGAGGAAATTCTCATGCTCAAATGCGGTCAATATGTACTTGTATGGGGGCCTGGGAGCTTGTTTTAAGCTACCAATGAGTGGGCTCTGGTAGGTGTGTGTGGTGTTGGGATTTTTATCACTTTAGGTCGTCCATCAATAAGTACGACAATCATAACTCATGACACTGTAAATTTACTTTATCATTTGGAATTGTTGAGAGCTGGAGTGCGTCTTGCTCAAAACAGTTGAAAGAGAAGATTCTAGAGTCAGATACAAGCGCAACTGAGCCTGGAGCGCAATGGAGATACAGGACATACTCTGGTTTAAAAAATTGAAACACCAGATATAATGAATCTTTTTGTAGAGATACCCTTGATGCCGTCCGTACAGAAAATCGAGAAGCCTTCAGAACTATCTCGAAGATATATAGAAGTGTTTGTCGGTGTCAAGAAAGCAATACCGATGATAAGCAATTGAGCCACGTTACATACATGCGTTCATTGCACAAGTTTCAAC
>NW_005802785.1:0-5608 GCF_000240725.1 Microchloropsis gaditana
AAGGCACCTCGATTGCCCTCCCTCTCTCTTCCCCTTCCCTCTTCTCCGCCACCAGCTTCCATGCCTTCCCTCTTCTCCTTTCTATTTCCACCATGCTCAGGACCCCACATCCCCGGCAAGCTCAGCATACCCGGAAGTAAGGGCTCCTGCGACCGCTCGACCCGCGCTTTGGGTGCTCCGTCTTGCCCTTGGGAAGTGTCGCCGACGCGGGTGTGTGCGTTGTCACCAGGACGACGGGATGCAGTGTCGATGTTGCTGGGGGCCGAAGGGGGAACGGAAGAGAGGAGGGAGGAGGGGGAGGAAGGGGGAGGAGGGGGGAGGGGAACCAGGACCGGGCGAGGTGCCGGGAGAGGGTCTATCCAGGGGGATGGGGGATTCCGCGGGCAACGTGGTAGAAGATCTGGCTTCCGTCCTTCCCTGCTTGTCACCGTGGGAGGGGACAGTGCTGGCCTGTGGGGTCCTGGAATGGTAGGAAGAGGAGGGAGGGCCACCAGGGTCCGTCAAAGCGGCCGGCTCCGAGGATGGCTTCCCTTCTCCTGCCTTCTGCAACACGGCGTCCCGCTTGTCTTTCAAATCTGCCAGCTTGGAGCGGGTCGTGCGTGCCGTTGAGGGTCGCTTGGGAAGGAGCGCGTCATCCCTGGCCCCTGCCTCCTCCGCGCGCGGGGCACCGGCACGTCGCCCGAGCCTGGTCCGTGGGGCCTTCGTTCCTTCCAAGGACGGAGCAGACGATACATGGGTGACTTGAGTCTCGCGCACAAAGATGCCGTGCAGGGGGGCGCATTTGAAGTACCGATGGTCGTCCACGGACCCGTCATTTTTGCCTCGGTCCTCGTCGAGGACAATGCCAATCCACTTTCCAGAGGCAAACGAAGTTGTTCCCGTAAATTGTACGGTCCCCTCCAGCGCCTCTTTTACTAAGCGCACCCGGTCTCCGATGGCATACTCATGTTGTGCTTGTTTTTGTTGCTCCGATTGCAACCGTTTGCTGGCGCGTGTAGCCATTCCCCCGGGCAGAGGCTCCGCGATGCCTCGCTGGTGAAGTTTCTTCCGCGATACCTCAAGCAGAAAGACTTTGAATCCCGGGAATTGGCACGGCTTGATGGGGCCTGTGATGAGTTGAGTGCATACGGTGAGTTTTCCAGCTTCAGCTTTCGAGTACCCCCGCTGTCAAGCTTCATCCTTCAGCTCACAGTCGTGAGAGGGTGAAGAGGGATAGCCCCGCGAGGCGGGCATGTCAGGGGCAATTTTTAAGACAACAGGGGAGAATGACCCTTCGACCGATGGTATTTTTTCCACACACAAAATCTGAGAACTTCTGCGCTTACATGCATTGTTTGGTCAATAACTTTCTTCCATAATTGATTGCTGGGGAGAGTGGCCCTACATCCGGGTATCGGGAAGGAACGAGAGGGTCTCGCCGCTCTGTGTGCTTGCGCCGTCTATGTGGATGTTGGCTGGCGAGTGTGAACGGAGGCAAATATCAAAGTTAAAAAGGTTTTTGTTCACAAATTTTGTCACGTTTGTCATTGTCTACAGGGGATTAAAGACGGAGACTTCATGGACACGTTAATTTGAGGTCATTATGCCCTACTGCTCACTCTCATCATGACCTGTGCATGGAATATTCAGGGCTGTCAATTAGCGGCGCATGAAGCCTTTTTTGGATCATGTGTTGTGACCATGCTGTATTAAATACCACTCTGTCGATTGCGATTTGGCTGCTACATACCCATCTACCATAATCCGAAAAAAAAAATGAAATGTGATTTAACTGCCACCAAGGAACTCTTCTTCTTTCCTCTCTGCCTGATGCTTCGAAGCAAGTCTGTACATATTGTTGCTGCGCTAGATAACATTTGACCTGCAAGATTGCTGCGCCAACGCTCTCCTTCTCCAATCCTCAGGCCCTCTCCATCTCTTCTCGATTGCACGTCCTCATCCTCACCCCCCTCTTCGTGGCCCGTACTCTCGCCTTCCGTCCACGTCCTGTACCCTACCAGTTGTCCCCACCTCCCTTTCCCCGTGGTCACGCCATCCCTTCCCTACAATCCTCCCTTCCTCTACCCTGCGCGCCCCTCATTTCGAGCCTTCCTGGTAGTAAGAGCGAGGAGCTTACTCAGAAGCCCCTTGACGCCGTCGGAGTGTGGAAGAGGGAGTGTCATTCGCCTCTCGTATTGCGCTCCCGTTCCGAGCTTCCCCCTCTCTTCCCCCTCCCTCTCGCCTTGGGTTCTCCTCTATTTCCCTTTCCTTCACTCCTCCAAGGGCCGAGTATCTCTTCTCCCCCTCCCTCTCGCAACTCGCACCCCTCACTCCCCCTTCGTCCGAGCTATGAGCGCCGGCACTGCCTCCACCCATTTCCGGATGCATTTCCTTTTGCCCCCCCTCGCTGGTCTGCCGCCTCTCCTCCTCCCCCGCAGCCACCAGCAGCGTCATGATGTTCGCACGGCGCCCCCCTACCTCCCCGTCTTCCCGCCTCCTCCCCCCCATGAGGGCCTTCCACAGTCTTCCCCTCACGTACCGCGCTTGATCTCCCTCCCTTATTCTCTTCCCTTCCTCGATCAGGCGCGTGACGCGGGTCCGCAAAACATCAAACGTCAGCTGACAGGCCTCGGTGTTTTCGTACCCGCCTTGGAACCGTTTTGTAGAGAGGGGCTCCCCAAAGAGGAAATATTGCTTCTCGCACGTGTTGTAGCCGGGGAGGAGGAGGGGGACGGCCGTGGGAGGGCGCTTGGTGTTGAAAAGGCGGAGGAAGGGGTGGAGGGGGAGGCGGATGAGGGGGCAGACAGCATCTTCCATGCCCAGGGAGGAGAAAGGGATGAGGGTGTCTGGTGGGGAGGGAGCGGGAATTCAAAAGGAAAGATGAGGGGTGGCTCACGTGGCAACGGCCGAACGGTGGCACGAGAAACACCGGAGAGGGCCGCAGTGAGGATGGGGCAAGCGAAGGAGGAAGAAGTAGACACCGACCCGCGATGTCCCCCGTACACAGAGACAGAGCGACGCCGCATTCCCTCGCCCCCGCCTTCCCTCCCTCCCTTCTCACATTCATGCTTGATCGCCAGCATGATAAAGCCCAACCGCTCCCCCCATTTCAACCCGTAAGTTGGGGTGCCCGGCGCTTTGAAACTCTCTTCCAAGCCGCCTGGGTAGAAGAGTAAGGGCTGCCCGTCCGCCATGAGCTTCTCCGCGATATTTTTCGTGCCGCGCACGCCGCCCGTCCAACGTAAAAATGCCGACAGGATCGGCACGCGCCCGAACATGGCGTCATGCAGGCGCCGGGCACAGACCCCAGTCTCCAAGTAGAGGAGGGTCAGGAACACGACCTGGTCCAAGCCCAGCAGGCACTGGGGGAGGGAGAGAGGGTGGGAGGGGTCAGGGGAGGGGGAACAGGTACTTTATGGCGCCCTGATCGATGCCCGGGTCTCTTTTAGGGACCTTGGCGCTGGGGAGACGTACCTGATTACCCACGAGCAAAATTTTCTCTCCCCGATCGACGCATCGGACCACGTGTTCGAGGTGACGGGCGTCCGGAGGGTTTAACATGGCCAGTGGGAGCACGAGGATGCGGACAAGCCATCGTGGAGGCGGGCGAAAATCCAAAATGCTGTCCCGTCTGCCCCTGTCCTTGCCATTCCTGCGGCGCTCTTGCCGTACCTCGTCGGCCTCACCGCGCAACGTTGATGTCCAAGGAAGAAAGCTCCAGAACCACTTCAGTATATAGAAGGGGGCAAAAATAAAGTAGAAGACCAACGACGTACACCGTTGCCACAATTGGGGCGTTGAAAGTGACTTTGAGTGCTGCATCCTGGGGGGTGGGAGAGTCAGTAGAGAGCGTTGTTCGTTACCTTTAAATGGCAACACTGCATTCGTTTTACATTTATTGTCGCGTA
The DNA here is from genome assembly GCF_000240725.1 of Microchloropsis gaditana. NCBI lineage: Eukaryota > Eustigmatophyceae > Eustigmatales > Monodopsidaceae > Microchloropsis > Microchloropsis gaditana. The sequence goes on from NW_005802785.1 coordinate 3,888, forward strand.
ATCAATGCATGAGAGCAGGGGTATGGCAGGAAGGGGGCGTGGGCCTTTGCTTTCTACTTCTTAGATCCTTCTCAGAGAGCTCGACCTCCTCTCCCGAGGTTTGGAAGCAGGCACAATTTCATCCGCATTAGCACATACTGCGATCTAAAAAAATAGCCAAATCCTTCGATCTCATCAGGTACGCTTCTAATCACTGGTAGGATAGTCAACCATGCCTGACGAACTTCGGCTTGGACGCATAAGGGGAACATTCGCTTTTGATCTCTCCTTGTTCGCTAGACCTAAACCCCAACAAAAGCACCCTGACCGCCCCCCACACATCACGCATGACCGAGTACAAAGCAACCAACACATAAATTCAGTCAGTACACCTCCCTGCTACGTCATGGCCGCCATAGATACGACAAAATGGTGCGTAAAATCGCCTTTCGCGTGGCTAGACAGGCCCAAGGAATGAGCGATCCCCGCCCTGACAGCGAGAGGGAAGACTCTGCTTTTCGAAGCCGGAAAAAGGGACAGACGGCAGGCGTGCAAAGGATGGGACGCTCTGCACGATGGAATGAGCTTTGTGGTTGGTGTGAGCTGCAGGACGGAATTGCTTCTAAAGTATGTGTGGGAGGTTTCAGGGTTTGATCCCTCCCATTTGCAGCGACGTAGGTCGTCATCACTTCTTGCTGCTTTCCCTTTGTGTCGCTCCTGCAACATCGACGCCACACCGATTTCGGCACGACTTGTTCGGAGGCAAAAGCATATGTGCATGTTATAAGGTGTTATGAATTTGTCGTTTCATTCGTTGCGTCTTCGACGACGAGTCCCTACTTTTTTCCGCAAATGAAAGCTTATGATCCAGGCGCACGCGCGTTATGTTCTTCTATCGGCCAGCCGCACGTACACTATTCGAGAAATTCGCGCATTTCGCCATGGCAATGCTTTTTCGGTGCACAAAGAGCTTGACCAGACTTGAAATGATGAACATCTGTGTTGGCGTCTTCTCAACAGTGTCCCGGACCTCACACCCCATTCGTATCAATTCTTACGATTCTCGCAGCCATCTCCATCAAGCAAGGCTGAGTCTGCAAAGGTGGAAAGAATTCCCACCCCAAAAAAACAGCAAATAAACAAAGCAGACGCATAGCTTCTCCCAGGCAGCACATGGACGTGACGGCTGGAGTGCTTTCCATGCCTCCCCTCCAAGACGACGACAGGGAGGTGGCAGATAGCACGGCCGTTGAGGATGGCTTTGACTTGCCCTCCTCCCTGAACGTTTACGATGCATGGCTTCCTTACGCATCACACATGGCGGCAACGCCGGACGTGACGTTGAGGGACGTCAACGCGGGGCTGAGAGCCTTTGTGCAGTCAGAAGAAGAGGTGGATGGAAGTGGAGGGGGGAAGGAAGGGGAAGAGGACAGGGAAGAGACCAAAAACGAGGACGAGGTGGAGGGTGGATCATGGAGCAGCCGAGGGATAGGCCCGCATATGAAAAAGCTGGCGACCATGGTGACCTTGAAGTTGAAGTTCGGGAGGGAGGAGCTCGGAGAATACCTTCTTCTAGCCTACCGTTTGATGCTTTCCAAGCGTCTGGGGAGGCGTTCCCAGGTGAGGGGGAGGGACGAGGGAGGTGGGGGGAGAGGGAAGGAAGGAATGGGCAGTTGGGTGGGGGTGGGGCTTCTCGCGGAGGCCATGAAATGATAGAGAGGGAGGGCCAGAGGGAGGGCGGG
>NW_005802784.1:0-820 GCF_000240725.1 Microchloropsis gaditana
GGGAGGGGGAAGGAGGGAGGAGGAGGAGAAGGAGGACGGGTTTAGGAAAGCCTTTATGAAAGGGAGGAGGGAGGAGGAGGAAAGGAAAAAAGCAGGGAGGAGAAGGAGCGTGAGTGCGGAGGGAGTGTTTGGTGGGTGTGGGAGGGGAAGATGGGGGGGAGGAGAAGGAGGGGGAAGCGGAGGGGAAGGAGGAGGAGGAGGAGGAGGAGGAGGAGGAGGAGGAGGAAGGAAGGAAGAGGGGCTTACAGCAAAGAAGAGGGTGAGCCATGAGAAAGAGGAGACGAAAAAGAAGGGAGAAGGGAGGAAAAGAAAGAAATCAAAAGAGGGAGAAGGAGGAGGGTGGGGCTGAGGAATTGGGGGGGAGGAGGAGGAAAGGGGGGAGGAGGTAAGGTAGATGGCTTAAAAGATGAAAACCGCCACCAAACAAAAAGACATTCACACAGCTTACGAAAGTAAACCTAACCATCGTCATGTGGAGATTGTACGTGAGACATAAGACAACAAGATCTGCATCGAGGCGTGGGGCGCCTGCACAGGAAGGGAAAGAGAGGACACCGAGACATCCAGCACCTTACCTGACTGCTACAAATGCAGCTAGCCAGCACCGCCAAGCACGCGGCCATACCCTGAGACATCCTCGTGACACCAAAGCACGAGCGAACGACTGTGGGCACGGGTACAAGGCAGCTAACGCGTGACTTTTAAGGACGTTTTTCAATCAGGGTTCAGGGGGAGGGGGATCGCGAAGATCGAGCTTGCCCTCCGAGGCGAGCTCAGCCCCTGTGCGTAAAAACACCAAAACCACGTCCTGGCAACCCCC
>NW_005802784.1:4697-5597 GCF_000240725.1 Microchloropsis gaditana
GAGGGAGGGAGGGCGGGAAGAAGGGAGGGAGGGAGGAAGAGAGCCCTTCGACCGCCTCGGATCGCGTGCATGTCTCCGAGACGATCGATGTGGTATACATAGGTGACGAGAGGAGAGGGAGGGAGATGTCGGGGAGAAGAGGGGCCCTGAGGGAGGGAGAGCACTCCACCATCCTCCCTCCCTTGCGCCGTATGGGCTGGGAGGGCAGGGCGGGACCGTGTGGAAGCATGATGCTAAAAAAAAATAAAAGCGAGCGGGGTGGGAAATTATTGCGTACTGGGAGGGACGCTGGTGACCCGTACGTCCTGCATATCGCCTTGCCTTATCGATGGTGTCGTTTTTCAAATCTTGTCGTGTTTTCTCCCCTCCCCCGGAACGATTCCGACGAAGGATCGGTTTCTTTCTTTTTTTTTTTAAATAAAAAATTAAAAAAAAATTGTCCCCCCCTTTCTCTCCATCCCCTCCATCACTCTTCGAGCACAAAGACAAGCGTTGGGATTAGAACAATTAATAAAAATTACTTTTCCCTCTCAGGTTGGCGGAAGGGGCTTCGCCTCCTCATTTCCTCTTCCCCTTCCTCCACCATCATGTACTCCCCCGCCGGCTGCCATCGCGAACCCTCCCTCCCTCCCTCCCTCCCTCCCTCCCTCCCTCCCTCCTTCAACCCAAGATCTTCTCATCCACTTCGAAGGACATCTCCTTCTTGTCCAAACCGGCCGCCACGTAGCCACTGCACCAAGGGAGGGAGGGCGGGAGGGCGGGAGGGAGGGAGGGGGGGAGGGAGGGATTGAGGGGAGGGGGACAAGCAGTCCAAACGAGCAGAGGGAGCGACATTGACATGAGGGCTGAGGATGCTCCCCTCCTTCAAGCATTTCCCTCTTTCTCTCTTCCCCTCCCTCC
>NW_005802783.1:0-1447 GCF_000240725.1 Microchloropsis gaditana
AAGCTTTACGGAAAATATAATATGTCAGAAAAGAGGGCCCAGGGAAGGCGGGGGAGAGGGAAGGAAGGAGGGAGGGAGGCAGGGAGAGGGAGGGGGGGGGAGGTTAGGACAGGCTGGACCGACGGGGAGAGGGCATGACGTAGGACAAAAAAAGGGATTAAAAAGGGGCCAAAAAGGTTGGAAGGAAGGAGGGAAGGGAAAGAGGACGACAGTACCTCTGTAGGAAGGTTCTCCTCCTCCTTCTCCCCCTCCCCCCGGATGAGCAAGCTCCCCTCCTCGACGAAAATGCCACGCAACAGCTCCAATTCGGTGAGCACGGCCTCATTCATGCTTTTAAGGTGAAATACGGAGCATCTGGCCGTTTGTTCAAACGGAACGAGCAATTTATCAATGTTCTGATTTAAAATAGATGATGACCAGTTTGTGCTGTGCGATGCTCGCCTCCCCTCCCCGACAGATGTAAACTACAGCAGGCACAGGTCACCAGATCTAACCCAGACAGCATTCCAGCCGTCCTGCAACGTTCGCATGCTTCTTGTGGTTTGTCGATGGGGGCAAGTGTATATTTTGAGTGAGTGAAGAGGGCGGTGATGATAGCATCCCTAAACTAGCGGCCTCTTCGCCAAAAGGGCGGAGGTGACGTGCCCGGGGGCAGCAAAAAAGTGACACCACGCCCCCGACAAAAAGAACAAAGCCACCTCGCGGAGAGAGGAGAGCGGTCCGTTTCTTGTTTCATGCTCATGGCACGCATGGCCTTGTATTCGTGGTCATATATGGCTCGTGGATGGGCACCCCCCCCTTTGTCCACGGGGGGAGCTGAATATTTGACGTGGAGGGAAATACTTATCGACCGAGGGCGACAAAGAGGGAGCGCACACGATTTCCTATAACGGGCTCGTGTTGGTTCATTGGCGTTGATTGCCGTGTCACTAGCTGGCGGAATGCGGTGTGTTCGAGCTCCAGCATCGTTGAAGGAAGCAGTGTGGCCTCGGAAAAGACAAAGAATAGCCTCCTTCAGCCTGGCATCACCAAAGATCGAGGTGCCGCACGCCCGGCCTCCCGGGCCGCTGCACACGCATGCACGTTCGCAGGGATCGTGTGGAAGCGAGACAGAGACTTGGTTCCTGAGAGGGGGAGGTGTTTACGCTGCCGGCAGAGAAATGCTGCCCGGACCTCCCCGGCATACCATGTGGTCGCTCCCGCCCCTAGCACCCTGTGCCACCGAACCCATCGAAGCCCATGATTGCAGCACGCACTGTCCCTCTGACCCCATGCCTATCGTGTCATGAAACAGGAAAGGAAAATCATCCGGAAGCGGTCTGCAGCGGCCAGGACCTGGGAGATCTCGGGCTTCGTCCTTGATTCCATTCACCCCCATCATCCCTTTACAACGGCCGTTCCAGCCCCATTCCTGCCATGAAAGAAGCATCCCTCCTTCTTCTCAAGC
>NW_005802783.1:5085-5565 GCF_000240725.1 Microchloropsis gaditana
CTCCCTTCCTCCCCTTCCCCTCCCGAAAATTCACCTCCCCATGTTCCCGACGCCTATGAAACCCACGGGTGGACCCTCTGAGCCGTTACTGGAGCAGTTACTGGAGCCGTTACTGGAGCCGTTACTGGGGCCGTTATTCCCGCGCTTTGTGGACGAGGATGAGAAAGGACGGGTCGTGAGGAGAAGGGTAGGAAAGGGAAGGCGCCGGTCCTGTCGGAGGAGGATTCCCCGCATCGATCTTGTTCTAGAAAGATCTAGAAAGACAGAGGCCCGATCCTGTGGAGAAGGAACGGGCAAAGAAAGGCGGAAGTTTGAATTTGATTTCGAAAATTTAAGCTGACTTCCAGTCAAGGCGACTTCTTTGGCAATGGTAACCTGCGTAAGCAGTAAAAAAGAATTTTTCATTCAAGCAAAACCCCTGCATTCTCTTTCAAGGGATCTGTGCCGGTACCCCTGTCCCTTCCTCTGGCCCGCCCTCCT
>NW_005802782.1:0-669 GCF_000240725.1 Microchloropsis gaditana
TGGTACGAAAGTACTTGCACACCTGCTGAGGAAGTAGCACAAGCGGTACGAGCGAGGGAGGGAGAGGAGAAGCTAAGCCGTTATCAGAAGTGGGGAATACAGAGTCTGTTCAATGTTGAAGAGGAGGCAGGGAGGAAGGTAACAGGATTGGGTGCCGATTCTGGCAAAGAACAAGTTATCGAAAAAATATCGAGGAAAATTCCTGATACCGTCCTGACTCGTAGACACGCTTCTTTTGATCGTCGCGGCGTCAACGCGCGCGTCTCGCCCTCTCTCTTCGCTTCGGCCTCCCTTCCTCCTTCCTTCCCCTCCTCCCTTCTTGCCGTGGAGTGCGGCAAGGATGACGCCGGACGGTGTGATCGATTATGGATGGAAGCGCGGCAGGCACCACGGAAAAAGTGCACTCTCTGGAAGCACAGTGCACTCGAACACAAACAAACTCAACATATTGACATGGCCTTTCCCCTCTTTCCTCCCCCTTCCCCGCTTTCCCCCTCCCTCCCACCAATCCCACCCTCTCCCCTGGTTCAGGTGACATGTTCGCCAGTCAATTTCGCTTTGGGGCGCCTTCTTTCTCTGCTTTCTGCTACCAACGTTCAGTACTCCATCCTTCCTCCTCCCCGGTGATTTGAGCATGGCGAGGGGTAGGAGGGACGGAGGGCGGGCAGG
>NW_005802782.1:2399-4385 GCF_000240725.1 Microchloropsis gaditana
GGGAGAGAGAAAATCAGCCACACCCTCACAGTTTCATGCATTTTATACGAAAGTGGAGCCGCGTCTGTGCGTGTACTGTAATTAGTCATCATCCTTGCGTGCAAAGTGCGCGCGGCATGTCCGTGGCGGAGGCAGGTGCCGGTCCGGTGGGAAGGGAAGTAGGGGTGGAGAAGGGGGCAGGCCGAGTGTAGTGTAGAATTTGATAGGGCACCATTTTCGCCAGTAATGTTTGTCGTGCAGCGAGTGCCGCGCGAGCGAAGTGGCGTGGATGTACGTAGAATGGTAGGATTAATAAAACTTCCGAACACTTTTTTTAATTGCTCGACTTACGTCGGTGCGTGGCGCGTTGTTTTGGTTTTGGGGAGGAACGGCTATCAGTATGATTGGCTTCCGTAAAACTCTGATGCGTGTGCTAAGAATCTGACACGACGCGCTCACCCTTGCTTAAGTCATACAAAGCCGTGAAAGACGTCACAGCCATGGCAGTTCGTTTCATTCAAATTTTAGTCCTTCTGCAAACAACAAAAGTCTCGATAGCGAGTAAAATTAAGTCAAAGAGGTGCACTGTCTCACACGTAAGAGGAACTAGAAGAAGGGGGGGGAAATCAAATGAGGGCTCCCTGAAAGCCCCGAGGGACACGCACTACAGCCTCTGAGAGCAGCATGTGGGCTCCGATAAAGAGTAAGAAAAGTGGTGTGGGACGCATGGGAGAGAGAAGAATAATTAAGCAAACAACTCCACAAATCTCAGTGTGAAGGGTACTGTTCCCAAATTGGCGTGAGGTTTTGTTTTTCGCAAGGCGGGACCTCTCAAGAATAAAAAGATGAGTAAAGCGAATGAGAAAGTACATATAACCGGAATATGACATCTAGGCAGGCCAATTCCATCAAGACCCTCAAGCTCATGTCTAGCAATAGAATCATGCGCTGTCCACGTGTTTGTGCATGGGCAAAACCATGATACAAACTAAAGTTTTCAACATGTTTTTATAAAAAGGGAGGGGGGAAAGCCGCCGGCTACGTTCCCATCCCCCTCCCTTCAAACCACTTCAACACAAAGTAATATCCAGGCTCGTACCCACCCGATTTACGTTTGTGTATCTCGATGGCATCCCCCACAACATCCTTCCAGGTGGCTCTCGCTACGCAAGAAAGGAGCGCATGGCCACGGGGTGTTGGAGGGGGCGTGGCAAACGAAATGGCACCTCTCTCCCTCCTTTATTAATCCTTTCCACCTTCTTTGCAGCGCAGCTCTTACCCAGCCTCGGCTTTCATCCGCGTTCGTTCTTTCATAATCACCATCAAAAGCATCGACAGCCACACACAAGATGGACGAGCACATATGCGACAGTTTCGACAGCAACCGTGGGGCTAAGCGGCCCCCCTGCCCTTGTTTCCATCCCGCAACCCCTTCCTCTCCCTCCCACCCTTCTCCCCGATGTCGAGCGCGTTAGGGAGGCGGGAGGAAAATTGCGTCTGCGTGGAATGTCCTTGTCGGACATCACTACCCTCCTCACGTATTTGCAGGTGGACCCCGACCCGGCCCAGAAAGCGTTTGCCGTGTTTAAGTGGCTGTATCATAGGGATTTGATGCTTTCAAACTCCATATTCGAAGCAGCTGCCTCCGGAACGAATTCTGCCGCTTGCTGCCTTTCCCGACGGCTTTGCCAGGCCCTGGACGCTGTTACCACCTTGGACGACGGCCTCCGCCTTTTGGAGCGTAAAATTGCCGGAGACGGGACGCAGAAATTGGTCATGCAAGTGACCGACGGACCGGGGAAGGGCCAGGCAGTGGAGGCCGTGCTGATCCCCATGGTCCGAGGGCCGGAGCAAAGGCCCCGCTTTACCCTCTGCGTCTCCTCCCAGAGCGGTTGTGCCATGGCGTGTGCCTTCTGTCACACCGGGAAGATGGGGTTGTTGACTTCGTTGACAGCCGGGCAGATTGTGAGTCAGTGGGTGCTGGCGCGGCGGTTAGGGAGGGAGGGA
>NW_005802782.1:4395-5564 GCF_000240725.1 Microchloropsis gaditana
GGTCCGAAGCTCCTTCATGCCGATCAATCGCCGGTACCCCCTCTCCAGCTCCCTCCTTCCCTCCCTGCGCCGGCACTTCCCCCTCCCTCGAGCTGCGACGAGCACCGGACGGAGGGAGCGGCGGCGGCGGGGGCCTGTGGCTCTGGAGTACCTGCTCTTGGCGGGGGTGAATGATGACGAGAAAGACGCCGAGAGGCTGGCAGCGATGACGGAAGGGATGGACTGCGTGATCAACCTCATCCACTTCAACTCGCATGAAGGTTCGGGGCAAGGAGGGGGGGAAGAGGGCTGAGGAGGGACATCATTGCTTTGACCCCTCCAAGCAATGTTCTCACCCCCCCTTCCTCCCTCCCTCCCTCCCTCGGCAGGCGCAAACTTTCTGCCTGCCTCCCCGGACGCGATCCGATCCTTTCGACGCATTTTGAAGGACCACGGGCGTCTCTCCACCGTCCGCGAGTCGAAGGGTGCGGAGGAAATGGGGGCGTGCGGACAGCTTGGTGATTTGAGCATGGCGAGGGGTAGGAGGGACGGAGGGCGGGCAGGGGATGACGGCGCCGAGGCACAGGCATGAGATGTAATTGTATGGAATCATACAGGAGTGACCGATCCAATCCTTTGGCGCACGCTCTTGGCTTATGCCTTTTTAGAGCCACGTCGGATGCGTGCGTACAGGTGGATGTCATGGCTTTTTCCTTTTTACATTCCCCCATCTCGTCTTCCTCCCTCCCGCTTTCTACATTCCCGGCGACGGGGTGCCCGGCCTCCCTTCCCATCTCATCATCTCAACCAACGTTTTTCCAAGACCCGTACCCGCGCTTCAAAGCTGCTGCTAACAATGGGCCTGTCCATCTCACAGAACGGGTTCATCAACAATTTGACGTACAATTCGTACACGTCCTTGAAAAAGCCGACGAGAGACTCCTCCCCCCGGTTTCCGTCGTGGAGGAGGAGGAAGGCCGTGCCCCCCGCTGTGAGGAAGGCGTGGACGATGTGCCCGTTGAAACGGTCGATGGCCCGCAGATTCATGTACGGAGACGACCACATGGCTTTTTCCAGCATGTCCAAGGACGAATGCAGGATGAATTGGTTCAACTGCGCGTTGCCTTCCTCCGCGGCCGAGACCTGAGAACAGGGGGGAGGGAAGGAGGGAGGGAGGGAGGGAGGGAGGG
>NW_005802781.1:0-2224 GCF_000240725.1 Microchloropsis gaditana
CTTCCTCGACCTCGCCCTCGGCCGCGACCAGCACGGTCTCCTCTCCCTCGCTCAGCAAGGACTCAGGGCCCAAGCCGCCTCCCTCCCTCCCTACCTCCCCCCCTTCCTCCCTCGTCATCGTCACGCGCAAGGGACGGTCGAGCCGCTCGCACGCACACAGGGCTTCGCGCCAATCCTCCTCCCCCCTCAAGGAGGGGTGGTCCCCATCCTCGTCATCGTACGTCAAGTGGAGGGAGGCGGGCTCCGCGAGGGACGGGAAGCACACGAGGCCCCTGAAACAGGTGTGGACAGGTCGAGGAGAGGGGTGGAGAGGGGGAGGGATGAGATTGGAAGGAGGATTGGAGGTGTATCGACATATCACGGGCATCCATCTATGCGCCAGGCTCTGCCCATCCCCTTTTCCGTCCCCCTCCCTCGCTCTCTCACGCGTACACGCATCCCCTTCACTTTCTTATTTCTATCTTACCAGGCCAGAAATTGCGCCCACGTAAAGGACCGAGGGTCCACGGTGCGTCTGAAGGTGCGACCCTCATAGGTGAGTTTGACGCGCACGCACCCCATGGCTAGGGACAGCTTGTTGCTCTTGATTTTTGAGAACTTCTTGCGTTTCCCACCGTCACCTGGATCGAGGTAACCTTTTGTTGATAAGATCTTGTTCAGTCTAATCTCAAACATGAGAGTTTTATCGGGAAGGGGAGAGGGAAAGAAAAGGATACGTGAGTGAGGGGAAGCGAAGTGGGGAGGACGAGACGAGGCGAAAGTAGAAGCGGACGACAACGCATTTGCCAAATTCTACGACGCCAATGCACGGCTTTAAATTGATAATGACAGTGAAGCAATTGCTTTCTGTGATGCTACGCACAGTGCAGACTTTATGTGGAGGAGGGGCACTCCTTCGGTCAATGCTGGAGCATAAAATGAAGGACGCATATTCGATAAAATCCTGCACATGTGCCACCAAACCCACCCCTGGCCACAAAGCGCCTGCAAAGCTCGCTATTCTCAAATTGCGCTATCAGATGACGTCCTCCCCACGTTGTGAATACGAATGTCAGAAGCGAGAAGTATGGGAAAGATGATTAGGTTGCACTGGGGCGGGGAATCGTGAGAGTAAAAGGGCTGTGTGACAACAAAATAAATTACGCCTAGACAAGTCATCAACCACGGAAATGACCCAATCAGGGTAAACATCGAAGGCTCCTGGCTCTGTGTGAACGTCTTTCAAAGAACTCCCCCGTGCGATTCATGAGGCAGCGCCCAAAGACACAGGCTTATGTTCCAGTAGCTAGGAGTTCATTGCTTGAAGCGGACGTGCCAGCCTCTAAAACCACCTTGACACCATACAACGACAAGACGCGTCAGCACAAGACTATCTACAACCCCGCACAAGCCATGAGACGCATGAACGCTGATATCAAGATTGTGGTTTTGTCGCGGGTTGTCTGGTTTTGGAGGCGGGTGACACGATGGAAGCTCGCCCGTGGATTTTCGTTCCTGCCACGACGCTTTCACCTCGGCGAGGCGGGTTTTTTCCTCCACTTTTTGAAGGAGCTTACATTTTTGCGACGTAAGCAATAGCTTTCTTTCTTTGTCCTTCCTGAATGAAAACGTCAGGAGCGAGAGGTATGGGAAGAATATCAAGTTGCACAGGGGCGAAAAGGCTAAGGCGTTCATCTTGAAAGAGTTGTCGGAGGAGAAATGAAATAGCATGAAAGACTTTCTTGAATAGAGGCATATTGCGCACATCGAAGTACAGCCTTTACTTACTGCCGAGAGGGCTAGTTCATAGCTTGTGATTGATCCTTTGAATAAGTGATAAGTTGGTCATAAATACACACGCCAGCGCCATTGTATTCATGAGGCTATCCAGGGTAGATGGGCACGCAAAGCACCTTCCTACTCCGATGATTTCTCTCTTCGCAGTCTCCTGACTCTCCGAATGATTTTGACCGCAAGGTGTATTGGACGTTTCTCGGATATCCTGACCATGAAGCACGTTTGCAACAGCTTTCCCCTTACAGTCGAATCGCAAGTGTTCCCCTCCCTTTCTTACTAGATCTTCTTCCCTTCATACTTTTCGAGAGTTGCTTGCTGCTTTTTTTAATTCTCTTTCTTTTGTCCTTTATCTTTGTTACCACTCGAAATCACTGTCCAAATGACATAATAGTTTTCCTCCCTTAGAGTAAGAAAGCCCAAGGCACTTACTTGACCACCACGCCCAGCT
>NW_005802781.1:4144-5558 GCF_000240725.1 Microchloropsis gaditana
AAAGAGGAGACAAACCAACAAGCGGGTTCGAAAGAGGCCTTACGCGGTCGAAGCGGGGAAGGCCGGGAAGAGAGAGAGCGGGGAGGGTTAGTAAGTGAATTTAACAGGATGTCTTTGGGGGAGGTAACGGTCAGATTTCTTTCAATTGCCCCGAAAATTACAAAGCCAGAGCTATGTCTCGAGGAAGCTCTACTACATTGTTTCGGCGTCTTGCCAGAGAGGTCGAAAAGGGGGGATGTTATAGCAAGGGAGAGGAGAGAAGATAGAAACGAGTCGTCTCCGGGCATCTGAAAGAAGGACGCAGGAGGGAGAGAAAGGTTGTGAGGGCGTCCTGGTGACAAGGGTTAGGGCTAAGGCGAGGGCTACGGTTAGGGGCAGGTAAGCGTCAATTGATGTCGCAGTGAGACTTGGAAAACATACCTATCTAGAGAAGAAGAGGGGTTGGAGAGTTGGCAGGAAGCGTAAGGACACAGAAGAAACTGATATGGAAAATTCATGCGATAATACCCACCACCCTGAACAATTCAAGTCCCAATAAAAGGCGGATTTCTTCTGTTTTTAAAGGCCCCGTGAGCAAGGTCCTTGTTCATGGTTTCTAGAATCCCGTGTGAAGTTGTACCTCTTTTGTCCGCAATATCTTTCCCTCGTCAACATTCTCGAGCAAACATGTATCTACTTAAAACTTCCCCCCTTCCTATCGGTCATGTCTTTTCCAACTTGTTTTCATGCTTTCGCTTTCATAAGCCTTCTCTGCGCCTCAAGTATTGCTCTCCTTCTCCCCGCTATTCTTCTTCCTTTCCATCTGCTTTGTCCAACAGCTCTTGACCCTTTCTGAGAGCGAGAATTCATAGTTGAAATTACGATCCCCTGCGACCTGGCTTCTAATTACACGCATTTTTTTTCTTTTGGCCGTATTTCTTTTTTGCCCTTCGTCTCTTCCATGAATTTATCTTCCGAATTACATACTCAAGCTAACATACGCGTTACCCGGTGCTGGATGAAAGTAAAAGCGATTGGCTTGGAAAGGAAGCCCTTCAGTCCTGAGCCCTCTATCTTTTAGGAAAGGCTCTCGTGATAAGCAGCATTTCTGCGTGTCACCGTACACCACCCCTCCGAACTTCCCGTCCTTCCTCCTCGCCATCTTGTCTACCGACCGCGTCCCTCCTCAGAGTCCCTCCCAAGCAAGGCTTCTACTACCGCCTGCAGTTTTTCCTCTTCCCCCCACGCCTTCGCTCTCTCACTTCGCCTTTCCCCACCCTCTATCAAGGAGGGATCGGACGAAGGCGAACAAGGAGGAGCACCACCCGAGGAGGAGGAGGCGGGCGCAGCCCCTCCCACCCCTCCCTCCTCCCCTTCCTCCTTCCAGATTTTTTCCATGAGCACTACGCATTCATCCAGGCGCGTCTCGAAGCCC
>NW_005802780.1:0-5557 GCF_000240725.1 Microchloropsis gaditana
AGTTTACATCCATTAGCAAGTATTTAACTTTTTACAGTGGTACATTTGACATTTGAGCAGTTATACTGTGATTATATGCCCATTTCATTTCCCAATACAACTTTCATTGTGAAACTCATTTTCTGTTGAGCCATCGATACATATTTCCGTTCGTCCGACTTCATTCATTCTACACCATGCCCTTCCTTTGATCTTCTGTTGACTGCTGCCCGTATCCTAGCTCATTTTTCTGCGTGCTGCCATCCCAAAAAAGCAGCGAAACAAAATCGGGCGAAGACGCTCGGAGAGCATGGGCAGGACGTCGGTACCGCGGCCGCTAGCAGGGTGGACGAGGTGGAGGCCGCGCGCGAGAGAGCAATGGGGGCCCAAAAATACTGGTACTTTGATCTTTTTTTAATGATTTTGGCAAACTTTTACTCGTGACCAAATCAGGGGACACTACAGGAATGCTGGCAATACAGGGTACAAGCATTTCCGGGTCAGCGCGTGGCATGGTGGAAAAAGTAGAAGTGGGCGAGGCAGGGGATTCTTCCGATACTCTGAGGACATTAAATGCCTTTTCTTCGCGCATGTCCGCCCCCCGGCCCGTGGTATCATCAGGCCACCTGATTTCGCCTGCTCGAGACCATTGTTTGCTTACATCGCAAGCTTGCCTCCGTCGCATGTCCCCCGAAGCGACCCGGAACATGGAAGCACTCGAACTGTTGCAGGGATGATGCGTCGACCTCAAACGAGTTACGTCAGGACGGGTGGTAACGTGCCGGGAGGGAGGCGCGGGTTCAGTGACACAGAGCGAAGCGTACTCGTTTGGGCCCATTTTTACAACTTGGTGGTCTGAGAGATAGAGGGTCATGCGGCCTTGGCGATCGAATATCTGGGCACGATGGTAGTCAGGGGAAGAGAGCAGAGGGAATGAAAAGAGGGAAAAAGGTACCAATTTAAGGCTATGTCATCACTCTGTCGAAGTTTCTACAAAGTGATTGGGCCACACGACAGAAGTCAATCAGAGAGAGCCCAACAGACATAGCATGACCAGAACCACACAGCCCGAAATACAAACACATGACTAGGCTCACGTGAATGTGTCCGTGGCAGGACCCTACCTTCAGGAAAGCCGTTCGTTTCATAAGACTTGTCGACAGCGTCGCAAAATGGAGAAGCTTAAAGTAGGCGAGGCGATCTTCGGGAGCGACGCCTCTATGGGGACGTGGATGCAAAGAGAAGCAAACGAAGGGTGGGCGAAAAAAGATAATTGAGCCGCCTTCGTGTAAGCAAATGATGACTGGGTAACAGCCACGCCCAGCCAGCATTCTCATCGCCGCATGATCCTACCATCGACTGTGCCCACACTTTCTTTCTTCCAGATCCTTTCCACCCCTTCAGTTTCACTCACGCGGCGAAGAGGAAGGCTAGCAAACAGCGCCGCTTCCACATATCTTGCATAAACTCGGCCGGGCTTCGAAAATAAGTGTTGTGGGCCTTGTTGCTGATCACCCATTGGTCCTTGCAATCCATTCTAGCCATGTAGACTGCCCGGCTCGAGTTGTTCGCTTGTCGGCACACCAAATTTTCTTCCAGGTCTGCGACACACGGAGACAAAGGGGAGGGGCAGGGGACGCGAAAGGAAAAGGAAGCACAGGTCAAGCGCAAGCGGACCGGAAACGACGGGACCGTGACAGTCCGACTCAAAGCAAGGAAAAAAGGAGAGAGAGTGCTGGATATCTGGTGAGGGTCACCATGTCCACTGGCACCGTCAAGGATTGAACTTACGCTTGGCGCCTTCTCCCAGCACCCGGTCTGCCCGCGCGGCCCACAACCGTCCTTTCTCTGCGTGCAAGGGCGGTTCATAGGCAAGGCATTCTGGGTCCTCCAATTCAAGGTCATTAATTTGAAAGGCAGCTTTGACCTGTCCGTGGGGGGGTATGTCAGGCGCGTGCGATGGGAGCTTGACTACTGGACCTGTGTGACCTCGAATTGCTTGGAAAAGATACATTCTACCTGACCATTGACACATATCATGAAATCTCTTGGACAATATATCTGATACCTACATGACTATGCACGCACCATACACCTTCTGCGATGCCCCCGGCTTACCTCCGCAAAGGCCCCAAATGTAGGGTCACAATCTCCATCCATCATCACTCCCAGATCTACCCAACTCTTCAAAAGGCCGATCGCCCTGTTTCGGCTCAGCACTCCCTCCTGAAAAAGATCCTGGAAGGCCTGCAGGTACATAGGAACCATGGCCGGGAGGTCGCTGCGTTCTATGACCAAGTCTAGGTAGGGGGAAGACTGGAAAAGGAGGGAGGAAGAAGAAGTGCCTCTCACGGGCCTGCGGGAACCCTGAGTGACCGTGGCGGGTCTACAGGGCTTGTTGTACCGAAAGCATCTACGGGACGTGCGGGACGAATGGGGAAGATGGAGCGAAGGAGAGAATGAGGGAACGGGATGATGAATCTCGACGGTGCCCGCCGCGATTCCTCCTCCAGTTATCGGTCCCCATCAAGCGCGGGGTACCACACATACACATGCGCCTCAATTGAAAATGGAAGGCCAGAACAAAAACATGACAGCCCTGATATCAGCGGTCAAAGGCACACCAGAACACACGTCGTTGCCCGCCGTCTCTCCGAACCCGTCTTGGGGATATATTGCTTCTCACCGCCCACAAGGAAAATTTCTGTCGCATGACGCTTTTTCCAAATAGCAGACCCGACAGGACATCTCCCGTGATCTTATCCGCGACGCCCGTCTCTTTTTGTGCGTGACATCCACCGTCCCTTCTTTTTGTCCCGGTGCAACTTCGTGTTTTCCCAGGTCTTGGCCGTGATGAGCGCCTGGGGCCAAGGAAGCCTCCAAGGAGAAAGGTGACGGCCTCACTGCGGACGGGTTGAAGTCCAAACCAAACGGTGAGGTGGCGACAATTACGGTATCTATGTCAGTTTGCTCGCCTTGACCTCCCTCAAATTTTGTGGCATCGTCACAGAATATATCGTCGAGGGCAGGCCAGTCACTCAGCTCTTCTATTAACGTTGCTCCTTCCTCCAGGTCCATGCCTGGACTGTCCATGATGTTTCCTGTGCAAAACAATGGGGAAAGAGGACGGTGAAACCAGACTGTGCGGCATTGTCTCCCATGGCATGCAGTCGTTCTGACTAGGGGAGGCCGCGATGTCGCGGTGGGCGAAGCATAGGAAGACTTTTTCCGGAGGGAGCAGTGTCCTTCTTCCATCTCTACAAGTACTTTTACGAAAACCACACAAAGCAAGGAGGCGTGCCAACACGAAAAGTCCATGACAACAAACAGTGACCATAAGCCATGACGTCAAACGCTGCATCGCCACACGCTTTAATGAGATTTTACTCGGAGCAACAAATTTTGGAGGGAGGCCTCCTACATTTTTCAACTTGGCCTCGCTGTATCCTGAAAGAGATTAAAAAGATCAATCTTCTCAAAACCAACACACGCTTCAAAACGCAAAATCTCTAGGGCTTACCCTGTTCTTTGACAGGCAAGCCTGGGTCTCTGTGTATCCGCCTGCGGGCAACATTAGTTCTCAGGTTACTTTGTGGATTTGCTGTCCGAGACCGAGTGACTGGCATCCTGGAGGAATGTCCGATAAAATCGGACGACTCGTGTAATGAAAGGCTTTAAATGGGCGTATGCCTCTATTTTATTTCTTTTTCACACGAAATGTACGATGATTGGCACGCGTGTTGTCAGATAGATGGTTTCGAGGGGAAGGAGTCCATTTGGACAACACATTAATGTGTTTCTTCCTGATAGTGGAAGTACTTGACACCCACCCAAACTCGGCGTAAGCCTCCCCCAGCTCTCGGTTCTGCTTACTGAAGAAGAAATGAGCCTCACTCCAGGTACATTTTTCTATCGCCCATGAAATGAAATAAACGCACCTTTTTCAAAAAGTGAGCATAGCTCTATTGCAAATGTAAATGTAATGGTCGAGTAGGACTTAAGGGTGTGAAAAGCACTCCGATTGTGATCAGAGAACTACCATTGAGTTCAGCTCCTTGACCAAGTCTTGTTTTATGCCATCGAGAAATTGTAAAAATATCGCAGCAACAGGCTGCTGTGCGTGCTATCCGATGTGATTATAACGTTTCAATCCGACACGTGCCGCGTAGGATGGAAAGGTACCTTTCGCGTGATTTTTCAAGTGTTCAAAGAAAACGACTGGAAGGACCCTTCCTCGAGCATAGATCTTCGGGTTTAAATATCCTATTGCATTGCCATGTTCAATTGATCTTTCGTTGTGTGTCTGTCAATTCGATGATTATAATCACATTTATGTAGATTTACCCTGCAACAGGGGAGCCCCTTACGTAATGAATCCTTATCGTTCCATAGCACATCAGTATTGGTACAGAAACATCAGTCTTTACATATTTTAGCCATTCAAAACCATTTGAGCTAATCTGATCATATCATCCATTACTTTTGCAACTCATGGCATGCATTTTTCATCACTGTGTGCCAGGGGCCCGAACACTTTTTCCTCATATCAACCTTCACGAAATTTCTTTCACATAGAGCGATAACTGCTGCAACATTAAATTGCATAGCACCGTTTGTGAAGTCATTTACAATGGACACCTTAGTCGACAGTATACAGCGCATAACATGATCAATACCTGCGAAGCTTCCTTAAAATATTCTGGATCACTTTATGCTCCTTCAGAAACCTTTATCCAGCACGTACAGTACTTTTGCCATTACATGTGTCAAAAGTTCCATACTTTATCCTACCTCTCAATATACTACTAGCGTTGATATTTCAGAAGAGGATTGTGCCCCATTTTTTGTTCGCGTCCCCTTTGTTTGCTCGCCCAGCGAACAAATTTGCCAACTTTTTCGTCGGCTAGAAGCGCAGAAACCGTATAAAAATTAATGGCTAGCGTTTCATTGTCGTAAGTCCTATGTACTGCTGAATGACAGGGTCTGGAAGAAGGAGAAATTCGATTATTTTGACAGGATTGTACGCATCTTCCCTTCTACCTGTACGCACCTGCATATTGCAGCACAAATATTTAGTTCGTCTTGACTCATGCCCTAGATGCAGGAGGCACACGTGAGGGAAATGTTTGCGAGCATCACGATCCACCTAAGCAGTATTGGTTCATTTTCCTTTTTCGTTGTCACGGTGTTTAGGTGACAGGTATGCTTTTAAATTCTTACCTGCTTTAAAAGTTTCTTGTGCATGGCGCGGGGCCGAAGATGATGCCTTGTTAGAGGCATTGCACGCTCACACAGCTCACATTCCGATTCCCTGCTCATACTCATCACTTCATCATCAGTTCTTTCTTGGATTACTCGTTCCTTTTGTAGAAGCAGCCACACTTTACTCACAAAGAGCTGTAAACGGTAAAATAGAAACCGCAAATGAGCAGCATTAATTGGCTATCGGAGTCGGAACATAACGAAGAAAGCAAATAAGGGTGACTTATCGCATACTATAAAGCGCTGTATCCCTCATATATAGTTTACATCCATTAGCAAGTATTTAACTTTTTACAGTGGTACATTTGACATTTGA
>NW_005802779.1:0-1523 GCF_000240725.1 Microchloropsis gaditana
GTGTTGGCACGCCGTGTCAGCTGCAGCCGGCGAGAGATGAAGGGCGAGCATGTAGGGATAAGGGCGGCGCGAACTTCATTTTCTCACTTTTTCTGAAGCCTAGTTGAGCACCTTCAGTCGAGTGTTAGGTGAATCTGGAAGGAAGGTGTTGAATGCGCTTCCAAGGTTGGGACAGGGCCTGCCGGGGTAGCATGTTGGATGAATCTATGGTTGTGGGGGGCGTGGGGCGTAGCACGTCATGATCTTCACGTCATTCGGTCCTTGGCCCTTTCGGTGGGTATAGAGGGTGGGAGGGAGGAACGGGGTGGCTTGGACGAAGGGAATTCGAAGGCCGGGAGGGGAGGTGGAGGAAGGGAAGGAGGGTTGCAACAGGCGGGGTAACAGTAGGTAGCTAACAACTCTGCTGCACTGGCGTGGGCGTGTCTGAGTAGGAGAGGGAATCATGGGAAAGGGAGGAAAGTGAATGGGATTCACCATGTCAGAAAGAAAGATGGGCCAGTGCGCAATAAAGCAAGCGGTAGTCTAGTCAACGAAAAGCGAGAATGAGCCTGTCCAGAAAATCTGAAAAAACGGTTCCTGCTTTCAATCGAAGACGAAAAAGAATGCGAATAGACGCAAAATTTGGTCGCAGCTATCAGCGGGGTGTTTTTTTTCCACCGCCTTGCGGGCTTCTAGGTCCTTTGGATTTGTTGTTGCGTTACATTCGCATGTGGAAAACCCCAAGTGTGGCAAGAGGCAACGTCATCATCGTCGAGCATTTCTAGTTGATTACCGACATTGCAAGCTTTCGGCTGGTCCTTCTCTCGACCACCATATCTCGCGCCCTGGGTGCTCTTCGTGGCGTCGATGAAAGGGAAGCCTGCCAGTCCCATAGGAAAAGGTGTAGAACCACTATATCGACGCACTACATAACCCCTCCACTCCCTCCCGACGACGCCTGCTCCTCTTTTTCAGGAGCATGCCTCCTCCTCACTCACGTTTCCTCCTTTACACCCAGACGTGTTCCAGCATCTCGCCCAGCATGTTTCTCCCTTCCTTTCCTCCGAGGGCCCTGGACATCACCACCACTCCCTCTAGCCCCCGCATCGTGGCTTTCATCGCCTCTTTTCCTGTACTTTCCCCCACTAATGGTTCCTCCATCATTCTTTCAAGCGTAGGCATGATCTCGCCTTCGAAATCCGTCAAAACAGGCAGACCGAAGTGGGCGTGCACGGAACCGCGCAGAGAGGAGGACGGGAGCGAGGTAGATGAGGAAGGTGTGAGGGAGGAAGAATCCGAGCCAGATGAGGTGCAGAGGGCCATCAAAGCTACCAGCTTAGGTCGTGGATTTGAAGGTGAGGAAGAGAGGGAGGAGGAGGGGGAGGGTCGGGTGCTGACAGAGGAAGAAGACGACGAGGAGGGATGTGAGGAGGCGAAGTTGGAAAGAGCTGCAACGACGTCGAAGCACATCTCCTCGCTCTGAAGGCCGTCGACCAAAAGGTGGCGTGCCATGTCCTCCCTCCCCCCCTCCCTCCCTCCCTCCC
>NW_005802779.1:5409-5552 GCF_000240725.1 Microchloropsis gaditana
TTCCCTCCCTCCATCCTCTGACCCTTGCCTCCTTCCTGTCCTCCTTCCCTCCTTCACGCCACCTGCGCGCCCCTCCCATCACTGAGCTCGCGCCTAACCCTAGTTCTAACCCTAGTTCTAACCCTAACCCTAACCCTAACCCT
>NW_005802778.1:0-5550 GCF_000240725.1 Microchloropsis gaditana
GAGAATCTGGACTTGAGTGAGCTGGTGCCCGGACATTTATCTTACCCAAAGGCCCTTCCCAACATCATGGCTCTCTTGCGCTTGGAGGGGTAGAAACGGGGGGCTTACCGGCGGAGACGATGCGGTGGGAGTCGGAAAAGGGCGGTGGAGGTGCGTCTACACATGTGGACAGGAGTAATCATTGTACATGCGTAAGCGTGAGTTTGAAGTATTGCACTGTTGCCGGCCTGCTCCATCTCAGTGCAAGGTAGCGAAGCGCTGGATTCCGGTGAGGTGCTGAGGCGCAGATTTTGTCCTGTGGCCTTTGCATGATGCTTCTCAGGTGGTGAGACGTCATTCGGTCTCAGGTCTGTGTGCAAGGGAACGGGGCAGCTTGAAATGATGTAAATTTGTTGGTACGGGAGGTGGTGTGGAAATGTATGCAGCAGCGGGTTGTTGACAACAGATGGAGCGGAGGGTCTCTCATCAGGCGCCCAGCGGTTGACTGATACCGAGACGATCATCCGGGGAGAGTTGTATATCGGAAGAGGAGCTTCAGGGAAGTATAGGCAGCCTGATAATGCACCCGTAAAAAAAGAAAAATCCATGGAAGCGCTTTCACAAATTCACCCTGCTTATTTTTCCATGTCTTTATCCACATCCTCTTTGTTTCTCCCTCTTCATGGTTCGCCGCTTTTCACTTTCCTTCCGCATCTTGTCTCTCAGCAGGAGTTCCTAGGTAGGCAAAATAATAGGAATGATGAAGCGTAGATAGTGAAAGGCAGTGTACCTCACGCACGCCTGGGAAAACAGAGGATTCGCGGTCCTTGAATCGACTTTCAGTGACAGAAAGTGAGCTACTCGTCCATAATTCCATCGATGCAGATGGGTGCTTACCTTCTCTCTCAACACCTTCTTCTCGTGCTCCGCCTTGGACTTCTCCCTCATTGCCTTCGCGGCGGCCTCCACTTGAGCTTTGTTTGAATTGGCTCCTAGTAAAGCACCCAAAACAACATCCGCCTCGCCGGCACCCGACTTATCATCTTTTCCTCCCCTTGGTTTACCCACCGGGTTTCCATCTTCGTCCACAACGTCGTCTCCAAACGCGTATTTATTCAAAATAGCTTCTCGCCCCCGCATCGTCGCACGATCTCCTTCCGTTCGAGACTTAAGCTCCGCGGCTTGTCTGTCTTGCTCTGTCTTCGCCGCTTTCTTGTCTTGCTCAAGTCTTTCTTCATAACGCCGCCTTTCCTTTGCCTTATCTGCGTCTATCAAGCTAGTCTCCCTGGCCGCCTCCGCCGCGTGTTTTAGTTGATGGTGGGTTTTCAAGTCAATCGCAAACCCACTTAGGTCCTCATCCGTCGCGCCGCCTAAAAACGCAAGCACAGCCTCTACTCGCTCTTCCAGGTCTCCAGTGTCCTCATCATCCATCATTCCCTCAATATAGCCTCTGTAGACGTTTGTGTCGAGGGAAAGACGCGCAAGCTCTCTTTCCAGGTCGAAGCTACTCGCACTCGCAGCCATTCTGCTGCGACCCTGTCAAAGGTCTGGCAGCGTGGCCGTAAGCAATGTCATACAGGAATGTGGCTTATATTGTAAAATACACGGCTTGTCATGACATATCAGTGAGTTTAGGAAGCGTTATTATGGGGGGGTACAAGTCTCTCTCTCCCTCATGGTCGAGTCTCGTAACCTCCTGCTTGCGCCTAGACAGACTGCATTCAGAGTACGGTGCCACCATCACAGAAAATCACAACTCATACATACCTTTAAATTTGTTAAAGTATCATGTCACACGACAGCGGCAGGGATAGAAGGGGAGGAGGTCAGAGAGAAAACATAGAAATAGCGCTGCTAAAGCTAGAAGTAGAGGTACGTAGTTTCTTGCTTTTTCGAAGTTTTGCACCGCGATTTCATTTGACACACACGTACGAATGATATTATCTATCCCAGCGTCTACGTTCCCTAGTTCCCACTTATCGAAGAAGACCGAAGCTTCTAATTCTCGACCTGAATGGACTGCTCGTGCACCGAGTCTTCGTTGGGGAGGGCCCTAGGGCAGGTGAGAAGGATGGCAGCAAGAGAGGAGGAGCTTCGGTCGATGCGAAGATAACGCCTCGATGTACGCTTACAGATGCAGAAGGCGCTCTACCAAGAGTTACGACAACATGGTGCCTCAATAGCTGTTTGGTTTACAAGCGCCCTTACGTGAAAGACTTTCTCAGGTAACGTCCACATGGGACAGAATTACGGCACTGCCTTTTAAGAGGGATTCCACACAATGGGTATTGCATTTTAAGATCATCGTCCATATATACACTACGCACAGATTCTGCTTGGATAACTTTTTCGTAGGGGTGTGGACTACGGCGTCGGCAATCAATGCAACACCGCTGTTGAAGGGTCTCCTGCCCGAGGTAGGTATAAGAAAAGTGCTTGGACCTCAATAAAGCGCAAGATTTAATCTCTGGTCTTATCCGGTATGAACACAGGAGGATGTGGCCCGATTGGCTTTCATTTGGGACGGCAAAAGGTAAGTAAGGGTGCTTTCAAGTGCCTTTCGCATCTGTATGACTTGCCCATTTACGCCGGGTTGTCTAACCCCTCAGGTGCACATACAACGGTGAGACTGATCCGGCAAAGCCCGGGAAACCAATTGCTTTCAAGGAGTTGCGGCGCTTATGGGAAAGCAAGGACGTTGCCGGACTGTTCGGTGAGTCCGTGTCTCTACCCATGGTCACGAGAAAACAATGGTAGAGCTATTTTCAACAAATGATGCTTGCAGGCTGACGCTTCCTCTTCTCTTTACATTTGCAGGCCCCAGCAACACCCTTATGATCGACGACTCGCGCTACAAGGCCTCCCTCAACCCCCCCCACACGGCCATCCACCCCCCGGCCTGGGACGATCCTGATGCCCATGCCTCAGACGATGCCCTCGGTCCTTTAGGGAATATTCGTCTTTATTTGCAGGCTCTTCTTGATAGTGAGGTGTCTGTTCCCGATTTTGTCAGTGCTCGACCCTTTGAGGCCTTCCAAGGCGCCCGTGCCGCTACTCGTCTCGTTTCTGACGCCAGCGCCATGCTAGATGAAGGCAATAGTGTACGGGAATCGGAATCTTGTGCACCATTGAACGAGGAAGATGAAGACGGTGAAGATGAGATCGTGCTTGCGCCGGGGGTGAGCAGATAGTACTTGCCATTCTTGGAGTCGGACGTCGAGTGGGGAGCAGGAGGTTAAAAGAATTGCTTGATGCTAAAATATAACTCTGTACAACATTGCGAGCTCCATGAATGCTACATGGCAGTCATACAAAGAATAGGGTCAATCACGCGCTCATGCATTGCGCGAAGGCTTTGATGCCCATGTGCCTTAAATGACCGGGGACCGATGAAAGCGCCTTCACGGACATGGGCCGCCTCCTATCTCCTTCGCTTGCGGCGTCTTAGCGAGAGCAGTGCGGCAGGACACGTTTATCCATGCAATGCCAGCCCTGTCATGGCCATTGAGATCTTCCCGCTTTCTTTTATCCCGTTTTGATAATGGGCTTCTACAATTGTTCACGACTTTGAACGTCCGCAGTTTCTTCCGACTCCTCTCACTCTTGAATGCATACGCTTCCAGTGGGGCGTGATCTCCTCTCCAGGTCGGCCGTCTTGCAGGAAAGTCACACCACATAATGAGGAGGCTCATTGAAATCCCTTGGTTAGACGAGTGTGATCAAGATGGTACCTCAGCGCGTTGCCAAAATCCCCGACGGCGCTCCATATTGTACAGGTCGCCTCCATACATCAGCGACGTGGACGTAAAGCGGGAGATAATAACCATCTCCAACCCTGAGTCCGTCCCGGTCGACTTGTCGGGGCATTCTTTGTGCGACAAAGGACAACATCACAGGTATGAATTTGAGGAAGGCTACACTCTTGCCCCGGGTGCAGAGTTGCACGTGTACTGCGCACCAGGCAAGTACGGCGTGGAGGAAGAAGAACGGCCGGGGGAACTGCAGATACTGCTGTGGACGACGCGGGAGGGCAGACCTCGGCGTCGCGAGGTATTGAATCAAGAAGGAGACAGAGTCACACTCATCGATCAGAATGGAATGGAGATCGCAGCCCTAGAAGTGACGGTAAATGGAGATGACGAAGAAGAGGAGGGCGAGCGGGAGAAGCGGGGAACGGGGAAGGCAGAAAGGCGAGAGGAAATCAAGCGGTTGTATTTGTATCGTCTTGAAGTGCTTCAGTTGAAGTACGCGAAGAGTGTGGTGACCTGGCTCCAAGGCTCTCGATTGGCCCTTATGGTGCTGGCCTTCATCTTCGTGCTCCTGAACGACCTTCACTCCTACGTCCTCCTGGAGGTCGGGGGCTTCGCGCTGGACATGGCCGCGCGGTACCTGGACCCCGTGCGTCTGCCCCGCAGCCGCCAGCGTGTCTTCGCCCTGGTGGCGGACCGGTTGGATTCCGCGAGCCTGCTGGCGGTCCTGATGACGGGCCTGGTCGAGACGGGGGGCCCCCTGTATGGGCCCAACCCCGTGCACCGGGTCCGCCTGGGGTTGGGCATGCTCCTGATCGAGGTCCTGGCCTTCTGGTTCGAGGTGCTGGTGGAGGGTTCAACGCGCCTGGCGGCAGCGGATGCGGTGGCGCCGTACTGGAGGCAGGGTCCGGCGCCGGCAGGAGAGGAGGAGGTGTCGGTCCAGACGGGCCCGTATCGGAAGTGGCTTCGGCAGCATCTGGGCCGGTGCCCCGCGCTCATCACGTTCGCGACGGGGGGGAACCACCTCTTCCTGGTCTTGGCCGTCGTCCGCCTGGCCCATGCGCAGGCGGGCGGCTCGGAGGGCCTGGTGGTTCGGGCGGTCTCGGTAGCGAGTCGCATCATGGCCTACCTCCCCTTACCGCGGGCGATCGTCAGCAACTGGCAGTTTCTCCTGATCGCCGTGTGCCTGTCGGCCATGTATCGATGCATCCTGATATGGGCTGAGCTGCTTGACCTGCTGGAGAGCAAGTTGTGAGTGCGTAGATAGGGAGAGGGCTTGGGAGGGGGGGACGGAGAGGCCCTGACTGAACTTGGAGGTTGGGCGGGGAGGGGCTACGGCATGAGCGTGGTCGGGTGGCGCGCGGCCCTTGTCTCGATCAAAGTAATGTCCAGAAAAACATAAACGAAATCGACGTGACCATGGGGCCCGCCGGGTCCTTTTTACTTTATTTCGTGCCTGCCGTCTCCGCCTGGCCGCTACGGTCTGGCATCCGACATACCGTATCCACCTTCAAATTCCTCGCTCCTCCCACCTTGTCCGCCGCCTCCTCCTCTTCCCATCCCTCACCCACGCCCTCCACCCCACACCTCCCCTGCTCGTTTTCGCGCCCCGCTTACCACCACCTAGTTATCATTACAGGGAGGCACTCCCGCCTCCCACCTTCCTTGCGCCCTACTTTTCCCCCTTCTCCCGGCGGCGGCCACGCCCGGCCCCGTCCGGCCCCAACGGCCGACCCTTTTTGCTGTGTTCGCTATTCTCATTGCCCCCACCTCTACTGTTGCTGCCATTGTTGAGAAGGCTCGAGACGATCATCCGGGGAGA
>NW_005802777.1:0-5543 GCF_000240725.1 Microchloropsis gaditana
AAAGTCACTGTGGGTAAGTCGCGAGTACCCGAATCGACATAGAGTTCAAGTGTGGCGCCGCTGGAAATTGAGTACTGGCTCGAGGCGTTTGCGTTGGCTAACGTAAGCGTGCCATCGGAGACCGTCGTGCTACCGGAATACGTATTAGCGGCCGAGAGCGTCAGCGTGCCAGCGCCTGACTTGGTCAGTGCGCCTGAGCCTGAAATAATATCTGCCACGCTACCCGTGCCTGCTTCAGACAAGGTCAGTAAGTAGGTCTTCGTATCAATGGCACCAGCCGACAGGCCATCGGCTGTTAGTGTCGTGTTACCACCGAGCAATAGATTCTGGTTGTATGTCTGCGCGCCGGTGGTCGTCACCGACACCGCGACGCTCTCATAAGTCGCACCAATTTGCGTCTTGCTGCCAGCGTCACCCTGGGTTGTCAGAGTGGTCAATGCCGTCTGACCACCCACCACCCCGTAAAGCTCAGCTGCAGTGTCTGCATCGAGCGTCAACGCATAGGCACCGTCAACGGTTTTATTAAAGGTGATGTAGGACGGTGAGGTCAGTGTTACGTTAGCCGCTAGTGTGACTGCCTCGCCGTACGCTTGGCTACCTGTCGTGGTGACATCACCACCCAACTGCACCGTGCCATTGGCTTCGAGCCTCTTGATGCTCAAAGCACCTGTGGTTGTCAATGCCGCATTGACGAACAGGTCGTAGTCACCGGTCACTGTTGAGTCAAACCCAACCGAGGTGCCTCGCAAGACACTGGCACCAGCCAGACTTACCGCCGAGCCATACGTCTGACCACCGGTGGTCTCGATGTCTTGGTCCAGCGTCAAGGCGCCACTGGTGACGGAAAGTGAGGACAGCGCCGTGGACCCACCCACCTCGCCGTTAAAGTCAATACTGCCTGTGCCTGCAGTCAGCGTCAAATCCTGCCCACCATCCACGGTACTGGCCAAGGTGATGTTGCCGCTGCCCACACCCGTGTTCAGTGACGTCGCACCTGTTAGCACCACCGGACTGTTCAGTGTGATACTGCCGCCGGCGCTACGTATCGTGCCAGCTATCGAAATACCAGTACCGCCGCCCGTAAGCGACGGCGAGCCATTGGCATCAATGTCAGCACCAACCGACAGTCCACCTGCACCCGCGTTGAGCACCAACGGCACCGAACTACCGCCAGCCTGGTCTATACGACCGGCCACGCTGATCGTGCCAGCATTGATGTTGATCCCTTTGGTGCTGTTGCTAAACCCCGTTGTAAACAGCGCCTGTGTTGCCGGCGCGGTGCCGTAGAGATAAGACACACCTGCCGAGAAAGTGCCGCTGTTTAATGTCGTGGTGCCAGAACCCGCCGTTTGCAACAAAGCCGCGGCACGAATCCCGTTGCCCGTCACATCGGCAGACGACACCACCGTGACCTCACCAAGTGGGTTCGTATCTCCCACTAAGCCGGTAAAGGTCACGTTGCCAGTGCCTGCAGTCAGCGTCAAAGCCTGGCCGCCATCAACCGTATTAGTGAAAGCAATATTGCCTGCACCTGCCCCGGTGCTAAGTGCCACTGGACCGGTCAAGGTCACCGCACGCAAGAAACTGATGTTGCTGTTTGTGGTGGTGATGTCTCCAGCTAAGCTGTTAGCGCCCGCGCCATTCTGGGTGAACGCACCCGTTGACGTGATGTCACCGCTAGCAGCGGTGGTGAATGTCCCGGTATTCGTGACTTCAACAGTGCCACCACTGCTCAAGGCCGCGTTGAACGTCAGCGCCTGACCCGTGAAGTCAAAGTTACCAGTCAGGGTCACTGCATCATCAAACTGGGTGGCCACACTACCCGCGCTTTGCGTAAACGACGCCGCTTTGAATACACTGTCGGTGTCAAGTGTCGCCACGGAGTTGACCGCCACCGCACCGAGCGCGTTGGTATTGCCCACCGCTCCATCAAAGTTGATGTTGCCCGTGCCAGCGGTGATGGTCAAAGCGCGAGCCGTGCTGTCGCTGTCAAGCGTACCTGCAAAGTCGATATCACCCGCACCAGCACCGGTGTCTAAACTCACGTCTTGGCCTAAGGTGACACCACTCGCAAAACTGATATCAGCATTGGAAGTAACAATGTTGCCACCAAGTACCGTGCTGCCGCCACCGACCTGTTCGAACTTGCCTGCCACTGAGAAGTTGGCGTTATCGTCTATCGTCAACGTATCTGCGTTGGCGACTCTTACTGCGCCAGCATTGGTCGTCGTGACATTCTGCTTAAATCGTACCTTGTCAGTGGTAATGTCAATGCCATTAAGGTTGCCACCGCCAATCTGGCCTATGGTACTAACCACCCCACCAAAACTGGTCGTATCCGTACCAGCAACTTGTTCAATGCTCGTGACATTAAACGCTTTGGCATTCATTACCGTGACATCGGCGGCGGCCACAATCTTTACCGCACCAAGCCGCTGAATAGAACCTACTGCTTGATTGAAGATAATGCTGTCATTTCCAGCATCAATTATGATGCCGTGATTCTGGCCGCTAGCACTGTCTAATTGGTTTGTAAATCGAACCAGACCGCCTGTCCCTGTATCTAGCGTCACAGATGAGGCCAACGTGACAGCTTCTCTCAAAAAGATACTGCCACCATTGGTCGTGATGTCACCACCAAGTGTTGTGACTGCGCGTAAGTCAACAGAGTCACCCGATCCTGTCGCCTGCAACGCTGCGTTAACTGACAATGAGGTGGCATTAATACTCATCAGCCCCCCTGTCGTCAAAGCCCCATTCAAGGTCAGCGATTCACCGGTCACACGGAAATCACCCGTGAGATCAACCGCACCATCAAATGTTGTCAGACCTGTGCCGCCAGCCGCACTTTGTGTGAAGCTGCTAGCTGTCACCGTCTCATCAAACAGCACTTGGTCCGCGTTAGACACAATGATTGCGCCCAAGGCCGCGCTACTACCACCCACATCACCTTCAATCGTGATGTCACCGGCAGCCCCTGCATTCAGTGTCAATGCCTGACCCGTACCGGTGATGTCTGTGGTGTTATCCGTGCCCAAGACAATGTCTTGCCCAGCACCGCCACCGGTCGCAAGCGTGACTGCATCACTGCCTGTCAACAGAATCGCGGTAGAAAAATCAATGCCTGCTGTGCCCGTCAGATTGCCACCGAGGCTGCTGGTGCCTGCACCATCTTGTGTGAACTGGCCCGTGACCGTGATGCTCGCGACGTCAGCGGTGGTGAATAGGCCGGCATTAGAAACATCCATCGTGCCGCCCACTGAGTTACCAGCCGCGTTTAAATTAAGTGCCTGGCCCGTGAACTCGAAGTTACCCGTCAGGGTCACCGCACCATCAAACTGTGTGGCAACGCTGCCCGCGCTTTGCGTGAACGAGGCGGCCTTAAACACCCCATCGGTGTCAAGTGTCGCCACGGAGTTAATCGCCACCGCACCGAGTGGGTTGGTGTTGCCCACCGCCCCATCAAAATCAATGTTGCCCGTGCCTGCGGTAATGGTCAAAGCGCGCGCCGTGCTGTCGCTATCAACCGTGTTACCAAACGTCACCGTGCTGTCGGTCGTCGTGATGGTGGTATCAGCACCCAAGGTAACCGCGCCACTATAGGTCTGGATGCCGGCAGTCTTGACCGAGCCACCATTAATCGCGCTGGTACCAGATACGGTCACGCTGCCTAGTGACCCATACATCGCACCACCCACCGCACCTTCGAATACTGCATTACCCGTCAGACTCAGGGTGCGATTGTCGCTAGCACTGCTTGTACCACTGCTATTTAAGGCGCCGTCAAACGTAATACTGCCCAGCGCGCCGCTGTTGTCAGCGATCAACGTGGTGTTGGCACCCAAGACAGTCGCACCGGTATACGTCTGGCTGATATCACTCGATACATCAGTGCTCAAGTTGATCGTTGAGCCCCAGACCTGGACACTGCCTGTGACATCAATGGCATCAGCAATCGTAATCCCACTGGTGTTGCCTGCCTTGCCAATCTCAACGTTGTTGATACGGCTACTGATACTCAGTCGTTCAGTAATCACATCAGCCGCGAATGCTTGACCATCTGGAATAAGGTAAAAATCACCCGCTGTGTCAACCGCTACATCTTTATCCAGCGCTAGGTTATCGGCAATCAGGCGAATATCGCCCTGCATGCTTGAACCACCAAGCATGACCGCAGAGGAGGAAGAAGTCTTACCAGTATCTTGAAAGCGGATCGAGAGGTCAGCAGAGCTTAGCGTAACGCCACCGAGACCCTCGGTAAAAATCTTAACCCCACCAACGAGATTAATAGCTGTGTCAGATGTAGTAGATCCAACAATTGATATTGACCCATTGCCTGTTGTCTTGACAGTGGTGTTATCAAACGCAAACACACCGTCGCCCGCATTTAACGCAGATCCATCAATATCTATCTGACCGTCGCCTGTTGTCGTGATGGTAGATGAGAATAAATAGACACCAGAGCCGAAGTAATAGTCAGTTTCACCTCGCAGCGAAATATCGCCACCACCTGCGTCAAGACTTGCCTGATCCAAGCTCACACCGCGAGATATTGACGTTGCGGCTGCGTCAGTCTGGGGATCATCGCCACCACCAAATACGATGTCGCCGCCTTTGGTGGTGATACTGCTGCCAGGATTGATGTAGATTTGTCCGTCGTCGCGGGTGTCATCACTATCAGTCCAGAGCGTGACATTTAACTCGCCAGCGCTCGACTCGATCGTGACGTTACTACCAAAGCTGATCTGCGCTTTCGCTTTTAAAGTCAGGTCCGCATCAGCACCAGTGGTCTTGGCAATTGTTACGTTGCTAGCAATGGAGACCTCGCCACCGTAAACGGTCATCGATCCTGCGATACCAGTGTTCGAAGACAGGCTGACATTGGCCGTATTGCTCGACTTACCGATGGTTAGCCCACCTAGATCACTACCGAACTTCCAGTCACTACCCACAATGAACGTACTTGCAAAAGAATCCGCAACCGACTCAATACGCAGACTGCCTGCACCACCGAACCCACTTGATGCAGTGGTTGGTGTGTTGTTGGCTAATACCAACGTGCCTGCAGAAATGGTTGTCGAGCCGGTGTACGTACTAGTGCCTGCCAGGGTAAAAGTCCCTGACCCTTGCTTGACCAGATTCAGAATGCCGGTGCCACTGTTCCAGCCCGTATCCTGGAACACGCCATCAAACTGACTGTCACTGTCGCCAATGCCCACCACGAACACATTGTCATTCTGGTAGCCCATCTGGATGGTGCCACTGCCGGTGACTGCATCAAAGTAGGCATCGTTGTCGCTCACGGTGAACGTAGCACCCGATACAACGTTTAAATCTGACTCGTTACTACTCAGGTCATCATTGGACTGCCCGCCTGTGCCAAACACCCCCGCCTGCACATCGATCAAAGCACCATCGGACAAATCAAAGGTAGCAATCCCCGCTTCCGTAGTGATGGCACCAGCACCGGTTTTACGCAAGATGCCAGCACCACTAAAAGTCACTGTGGGTAAGTCGCGAGTACCCGAATCGACATAGAGTTC
>NW_005802776.1:0-1805 GCF_000240725.1 Microchloropsis gaditana
CCTCCTCCCCTCCATCCCTCCTTACCGTAGTTCTCCGTCGATTGCTTGGCCTTGGTCTGGTTGAAGCCGTCCAGGGCCCGCCTGAAGGACGCCGACACCGCCATCGCCTCCTCCTCCCACTCCTGCACCGTGGAGCCCCACTCCGTCGCCTCCCCCCCTCCTTGCAAGCTGCGCCCAGAGGGAGGGATCGGCTCGGCGTGGAGGGATTCGTGTCGGGGACGCGCTTGGGCGTGGCTGGAAGGGACGGGGCGCTTGGGGCGGAGGGGGCGGTACGCGGGCTCTCGGGCGTGGAGGTAGGGGAGGAGGAGGAGGAGGAGGGAGGGAGCGAGGAGGCGAGCACGAGGATGAAGTAGCATGATCGGAAGCCTCAGGAGGGGGGGGGGGAGGAGGAGGGGAGGGCGGGTGAAGGGAAGGCGATGAAGGAAGCTGGGAGAGCGTGTGATAAATGAAAGACGTTGTCGATGACGGCGTCTCGCCGGATATACAGTCAAGTCGGACCGCTGAGAATGGGAGCAGGCCCGAGGGGGGAGGGATACAAAGTTTTGGGTCGCACGCACGAGGGAGATCCATCCCTGAAGGCATGTGTAAAAGAGGGGAAAATATGCAGTGGTGGCCTCGATGTATGCATATATGCAGGGATTTAGGGGGCCGGGCGAGTCTAGCCAGCGCCCAGCCCTTTGGTAGACTCGCCTTGCGTGCAAAGAGAGAGGCTTTTTCTCCTTCCTCCGCATCGTAGAGCTCACACCGCCATTGCCTGGCGTGTAAGGTCTCAAAATAGTTGCCTCTCATCAGTGACACATATCAAAATAGTCACATCCATGGACCAAAAGGTTTCAAATTGTCGGGTAAGGGGAGGGAGGGACGAGCATTATCTGGCGACAGAGGTCCGTGGCGAGGCTGCGACGACGGCTTCTCGGTTTAAACACTTTGTCTCCCGCAGCGCCTTTTTGTACACCGGTTTATTTTTCGTCAACATTTTTCCACGACCACCATAAGCAATGTGCATGTCCAACACGTGCGTGCGTCGGCCTTGTGTGCCGCTCGCGCGACAGTCTTGGGCGGGCCCGTCTCCGCTACCTCCGAACGCTAACGTTTGCTTGAAATTTTGAATATGGGCCACCAGGCGTCACGCGAACTCGGGCAGGAGGGGAGGCTGCCGCGACGTCTTGGCAACGAACCACACACGTGCCATGCCGCGCACTGCACTATGGAGTCGTACAGGCGTGTGTATTCCGCTGGCATTGCTGGTGATGGGTGTTCACTGTTTCGGCCCTTTGGACCTGCAGGGGCTCGAGAAGGAGGAGGCGGCGGCCACTCCGTCACGGCGAGGTAGGAAGGGGGGGGGAAAGAAACAGGGGCGATGGACAAGCATGGTTGTGGGAAGAGAGGTGAAGGGCCCATGAAGTCAGTCCGTGTGTGGCTCGCTGGAGGCGTCGATAAGATATGGGAAGGTCAAAAATTTGATGCGGGCTTTTCCGCGCACTGAACCTCCCTCGTCATTTGACCCGCATTCAATGAACCGCGACGCTTATGCGCACAAATATGGCATGTCTCTTCTTCTTTCTCGTCGCACAGCCCTTCGATTGGCCACTCCCCCGTCCCAAGCACCCCCGCCCGCCTCCATGGACCAAGGCCTAGAAGGAGGGAGGGCGGGAGGGCGGGAGGGAGAGCGGGAAGAAAGGCAAGAGGTGGACGGGTACGGGGCCCTCGAGACAGCAGCGGGGACGATCCAAGGAGGCTTTGGCAACCTGATACCCGGGCCGGAGGAGGAGTGGCTGGGGGATAAAGATGTGAGCGGCAAAAAT
>NW_005802776.1:4852-5513 GCF_000240725.1 Microchloropsis gaditana
TCTTTCGGGAGGAGAACCGTGGACAACCGAGGGTCTCAATGTTTATTTTTAATTAATAAAAAAGAGCTCGTGTCAGGGAGATTTGGGTCCGTAGGTAAGGGGAGGGAAGGAGGGAGGGAAGGGAGGGCGACGAGGGCGGAGGAGAGGAAGAAGAGCCCACTGTATTAAGCTGGTGGGAATAAAGACAGCCAGTCACACAAAGCACACGGTTCACAAGACAGTAGGCCCGGGGAAAAGGTGTCTGAAATGACGCGGGTAGGGAGGTGGGAGAGAAAGTTTGGGAGGATGGCGAGGCGTCTGCAAACATGTTGAGGATATTTTAGTAAAATATTAAAATTAAGGGGGAAAAAAATATGCCTTCGAAGCACTCGGAACACAGAGGACATGGACATGGACGTGCTTGCCCTCGTCCTCCTTGACTCGCTTCCCCCATGGCGTTGATTCGATGTGTCGTGCCCATCCCCTCCCTCCCTCCCTCCCTCCCTCCCTCTCTCTCTCTCGTATCATCTGCGAAAAAATGTGCTGCCCTCCTTTCCTTCCTCCTTCCCTTCCTCCTTCCCTTCCTCCTTCCCTTCCTCCTTTCCGTCCTCCTTCTTCAAATGAAACATTTTATTGGCCTTTCCGGATCGACCTCCATCATTACTGTGAGATTTGTCCCTCC
>NW_005802775.1:0-194 GCF_000240725.1 Microchloropsis gaditana
GAGAGAGGGAGCCGGCGTGTCGGGAAGGTGTCGCCGTTCCTCTACTTCTTCTGATGCCCGCCCGCCTTCCCTCCCTCCCTCCCTCCCTCCCTCTCTCCCGGCCTCAGATGGCGGCCGACCCGGACTTCACGGAGGACTTGCTCTGGAAGAATCTGGCGCCGGACGTGAAGGCATATACCATGAAGACATGGCTG
>NW_005802775.1:570-783 GCF_000240725.1 Microchloropsis gaditana
CCACGGCGAGCGGGTGAAGGAAGGAAGGGAGGGAGGAAGGGGGGGAGAGAGGGAAAAGAAGGGGGCAGTGCAGGGTAAAGGGCTGTAGATAAGGACGTAGAAGAGGAGGTCGAGGATCCTTCCCTCCGCCGGCACCTCCTTTCTTCGCGCGCCTCCGGCCCTGGGAAGAGGAGCCGAGTCGAGGAGGGAGGAGGAGGGAGGGAGGGGCCGTGG
>NW_005802775.1:3482-5508 GCF_000240725.1 Microchloropsis gaditana
CCACGGGACACAAACAAGGTAGAGAAAAGCAAGAAAAAATGCACAGCTGTATCGACGGAAAAAGACTTCCCATACCGCCCCCCATCATTCCCTCCCTCCACTCCCCTCTGGGGCCAAGTGTACCTCCATGCGACAGTCGGACGAGGGAAAAGCCTAATTTCTCGGAAGAAGTACAGCGGAGGTCGCCACAGACGTGTGGGTGTGCCAATGTGGATAAGCGTGCGTCGTGGTGGTGTCGTTTACGAGCTTTCTATCAGCACGGCGAGATGGGTAGAATGCAGCCCGGAATGAAGCCTGTGGGTAATGTCAAACGACTCTCGGAGCACCGGCCGTCGAGGAAAAAAGGCACGAAGCGTCTCCCCGCGGTGCACGTGGAGACAAGGTGGTCGCCGTCGTTGCCTGTGTGTCCATGTCGGGTGCAAGGGAGTGTGTGAGGGGGGTTTTGCACCCTGAGGATTGTACGCTAGGCCATCGCTCGGGCGAATTTAAGTTTCGAGCGAGGAGGAAGGCAAAGGAGGAAAGGGCTTCACGTCAAGAGTGTCACGCGAACAGGACAGAAGAAAAAGGACGTGTGGATGCTGTGACGAGCTGTGTCGGATCACGACTGGTGTACGTGCGGGCAGGACGGGTGGTATATTTGATTTTATTTGTGTGTTTGAGTGTTTGGGGGGGCCATGATGCCGAGGGAGAGATGAGACTTTACCAGGAGGGGGAGGGATTGAACAAAGCTGACTCGTACGTCATGGAGAGCACCTTGGACACAAATGACTCGGCATATACCATGAAGACATGGCTGTGAATGCAGGCAGTGGCTTGAGGTGGTGAAGGAAAGACGGGCTGGTGGTGTGGAACAGGTGCACTGTAGCATTGAGCTGGTTTGCTGAGAGGAGGGGGAGGCTCGGCTGCCTGATAGCAAAACCAAAAGTACTTTCATGTCTATATTCTGGCACCAGCGTCTACAACGAGGAGGATGCAAGCAGCACAGACATGATGAAAATGAAGGCAGTGCCATGCATGCTTGCCGTACTCGTAGTAAGATAATCCCTCGTGCGAAGTCCAGGCAAGGTCATGACGGCCCTAGGCGCCCTCAGAAAGCGCCATCGACGCAGAAACCTTTGGGCTGAAGAGAATGGTAATGATAATGTTGCGCGCACGCGACGCTTCAAGCTTTGTGAGGAGGGTAATGGTGGCCGCGAGTCTCTGAAGTCTCGGTGCCACCTTGTCTTCCCCTACGGTCCCAGGTGGTATTTATTCGAGGAAACGAAGCGATGGACGCACACAATTTGACAGCACGATTTCTTCACTGCCCTCCAAACACGACTCTTCCCCTTTCTTTATTGTGTACATTGTTATGCACCGTCCGCGTCCATCCTTCCTTGCCGCCCTTGCGTCCTTCCCTTCTTCTCCCGCCCGACTCCCCATGTCCCCCCCCGTCCCACCTCATCAACAGCTCCTCGTCTTAAACTCCCTCCTTCTACATTCATCACCGATTTCATTACGTTGTTTTCATCATCCTTTCCCCCTGCTTTATTCATCATCATCCTTACCTCCTTCTAAATCCATCACCCTTTCACCACCCTTTCCTCCCGTCTACATTCATCACCAATTCCTACCGCAGGCCCTGAAGTCGCATCCGCCCATAGCCTCTTCCCTCCTCCTTCCTCCTCCTCCTCTCCCGCTCTCCCTCCTCCTCTTCTTCCTCCTCCCTCTATTCTCCCTCCTCCTCTTCTTCCTCCTCCCTCCTCCCTCCTTCCCCTTTCCTCCTCTTCCTCCTCCTCCTCCTTTCTCTTCCCTCCTTCCCTCTCTCATCCTCCTCATTCCCCCAGCTCTCCCTCCTTGTGCATCACCATCACCACTGCCTCCCCCCCGATGGCAACGAAGCCCTCCTCGTCGATGATGTGCGTGGAGCAGAAGAGGAGGGAGGAGGGGGGGCTGGCCTCCTCCCGCTCCCGCCGCCGCGTCACCTCCACCTTAGGCGAGGGAGGGAGGGAAGGAGAGAGGGAGGGAGGGAGGGAGAGAGGGAGGG
>NW_005802774.1:0-1065 GCF_000240725.1 Microchloropsis gaditana
AACGATGTTGAAAAGCGTTTCGGGGCGACGCTGCGGATTTCATGGTTATGCGGCCTGAGCCAACGGGTCAACCGGCGCCTTATTTTGTGGGTCGCGGTGCTTTTCCAACGCGGCCTTCAAGTCGGGCAACTGCTTGTAGGCTTTGAGCCGGCGAAAGCCCTTTCCGGCTTCGAGCATTCCGGCGGCGGTCCAGCGTAGCGCCATCTGGGCATCGCGCCAGCGCTTCACATTTCGACAGACCTGACGGATCACCGCATTCATCGACTCGATGATATTCGTCGAAGCTAAAGACCGGCGCAATTCCGCAGGGACGCCGAGGCGGATCACGGTCAGGATCTCGTCTAACCCTTCCAGGATCGTTCGGCTGATGCCAGGAGCTTCCTGCTCAAGACGCCGCGCCACATTGCGTAGAAGACGTTCCGCCTTGTCCGCGTCATCGAGTTTCCAGGCCTGTTTCAGCGCGTGACGGACCGCAGCGTGATGCTTCGGGTCGATCCGCTCGGCGATATTGCGCGCCTTGTGAACCTGGCAGCGCTGGATCGGAATGTCCGCGCCGAATGTCCTGCGGATCGCCTTACTCAAGGCCTTGGCTCCATCGACAATGAACAGCCGGCAGACCTCCGGATCAAGCCCGCGCTCAATCAGGTTATCCAGAAGCGCTTGCACGGTGGCGGCGTTTTCTGTGGCGCCCTCGACCACGCCGAGCGGGTGCTTATGCCCTTCAATATCAATGCCAACAGCGCCGATCATCAACAACTTGTCGGTCATGTGCAGGCCATCGATCTGGATCACCAAAAGATCGAGATGTGACAGGTCCGAGGCCATCCACTCGCCCATACGCGCTTCGGTCAGCGCCTTGAAACGTCGCGAGATCGCCGATTTCGACAGGCCTGAACCGTCCTGCGAGGGCACACCTGCTTCGGGCAAACGAACGGCGCGCCCAAACTTGCGTGTCGCCACATTTATCAGCATCAGGTTCATCGCCCATTCGTCCAGCCAGCCGGCCTCGGCGGCCTCCTGCCAACTTGGCAGCGGCATCTCCTTCCCCGTGGCCTTCGAGCGCAC
>NW_005802774.1:5181-5495 GCF_000240725.1 Microchloropsis gaditana
GCCCCAGCGGTGACCAGGTTTATCGGCATTGCGCGCATGTGCCTCGCCGGCCAGTTCCGATGCGTCGCTTTCCAGCATCTCGCTGAGCGCGGAAACCCCGGCCAGCAGGCAGAACTGGTCAAAGCTCTGTCCAACTGCCTCCCAAGCACCGGCAACAGCGCCGCGCAGATCATTCTGGCTGGTCACGGCCAGCTGCGATGTCGTAGTCTTCTTCATGGTGTTGCTTTCCTCTCGGTTTGAACACCCCGAGCCTACGGCTCAGGGAAAGCAACGCCACCCTTCAGTCAAAGTTCAACATCAACCGGGACATCCCC
>NW_005802773.1:0-2311 GCF_000240725.1 Microchloropsis gaditana
TCTTGTCTCCTCCGTGCCTCTTGTCCTTCCCATCAGACACCAATTATCTCTCCCGCCGATCCTCCCTCCCTCCCTTCCTCCCTTCCTCCCTCCCTCCTTCCCTCCCTTTTTTCCCCACCTTCGCCGCAGCCACCAGACGCATGGCCTCCGTGATCTTCTTAGTGCTCTTCACGGAGGTGATGCGCCCGCGGATGGCGTTACTCTTTCCGTCCATCCGAATGGACTGGCCGCGGGGCCGGGACAGGGAGGGATGGATGGAGGGTTCGAAGGCTTCCGTGGTGGTGAAGTCGTTGGAGCGCAGGCTCTGGGCCCCCGGTGCGACCCGGGAAAGGAAGGGGGCCTGGAGGGAGGGAGGGGAGGGAGGGAGGGAGGGAGGGAGGCCTCGTGAGATGCATCTTTGCCCTCTCACCATGCTTTGACAACCGGTCTCCCTTTCTTTCCTTCCCTTCCGCTGTTTAAACTCCTACTCTCTGCACACACGTTCCATGTCAATCGGCACGTGACCCGAATCCTCTTGAACGCCTCCGTCTCGATACCCTCCCCTACCCCTCGCGCTCTACCCTACCTGAAAGGCATTCGCCCCCAAGAGAAGGCTCAAGACAACCACGGTCCTCATCATGTATCCTGTGATGCTGTTGTGTCATGAGTGTGAGGCAGGCAGGCGTCGCAGTAAAGACTTTCCAAGGTCCGCGGGAGAAAGAAGAGGAATCAACAAGCAACATCCAATTCTCCCCCCGGACGACCGTGAAGTGAGCTATCAAGCCAAGCCTTCATCCCTCCTTGCTCCTCCTGGCCCTCCCCACCATCCATCCTCCCAGTCCCGCCACTCGCCGTACACGACGAGTTCTAGGGCCACAAGAGCGACCGTCAAATAATTTAAGAAATGCCAGGTGAGGAACGCACGCAAGGCGTGGGAGGGGGGGCGTGGGTGTTGCTGTTCGTACTGCCGTCGGCGTGTCCAAATGCGCCAAGCCAAGAAAGATGCAGCCCCCAACCCTGACACGCGCTCATTACCGACGCCAATGATTTCACCCTCCTCCCATCAACTTCCCAACCCCCACACACCTCTACAGCCATTCTCCGCACCCTTCCCCGGCGGAAAGGATCTCTTTTGTCGCCCCCTCCCTCCTTCTCGATGGACGCTCGCTGGCTCCCGAGGCCGGAGGCGGATACCATCATAGACCGGACCTTTGGTACCGCGAGCTTTGCAACGCGCGCCTTACTCCTTGCAATCCGCTGCCCTGCTGCGCAATCCAGGTACAGATCAAGACCAATGAAGGAGCACGAAGTCTGATCGACCGGCGACAGTGGATTCTTGCCTTGTTTTGGACCGGCGCCGGAGGGGGGCTGCGTGGCAGCCGTAAACTTTTGAATTACAGCCCGCCCCCCCCACGCTATTTGGAAGCAAAGCACGGGCAACGCAACAAACCGAGGAGGGAGAAGGCCATTTAGATGAAAAAAGGACGTGTGTAAAAGGCTGTAGATTTCAAAGAAGTGAGGCATTGAGAATTTGTGGCATGTTGTCGTCCCTTTTCTTCCGCACTCCTGTCTAGGAGCGAGGTTTCTGACGTTTCCGTGACGGCCCATGCCTGCCGACGCTTTCTTTTTCTTTTCCCCGTTCATTTTTGCATGTGTGCGGATGGTGATAGGCGGCGGTGCTGATCAGACAGAGAGGGAAAAAGAAAATCATGTCAGGTTTTCTGTGTGAGAATATCGGCCGTCGTAGGTGTGCATTTCTTCCTTCTTTCCTGATGTCCTCATCAGTTGCAGAAGAGACTTGACGATAGGTGCCACGGCCATGTTTGGCAATGGAGACGCTCGTTGGGCTCATATGGCGACCACGTCACCTTAAAGCCATTGCAAGGTCTCTGTGCCTCTGCACTCGATGATTCAGAGACCGTGCCATCAGCTCTTCGTTCACTCTCCCTCTGTCCCTCCTTCCCTCCCTCCGTCCCTCCCTTTCCCCTCTAAAAGGCATCATGGCACCCCCCACCCAGCATGCCGAAGCCGCAACAGACCCTGAGGGCACTCTGTGCCGGCCATCCTCGACTGACGCACGCGAGCGTTCTTCTACTTATGCCGGGAGTCGATGCCTTGAGCTGTTGGGCAGTTTGCGCCACCCCCAGGGCTCGATGCAGAGCCAAGCCCTCCATAAATTCCAGGACTACGTGGCAAGGTGCGTGGGGAATGGGGCGAGGGGGGGGAAGTAGTCGAGGAGGGCGGCTTCGGCATGGTGACCGAAGGAAAGAGTGAATTCTTCACCGTTTCTCTCCCTCCCTCCCTCCCTCCCTCCCTCCCTCTCTCCCTCCCT
>NW_005802773.1:3919-5479 GCF_000240725.1 Microchloropsis gaditana
CCGGGCGCCCGTCACGGGGGGGGGGAGGTTATTCACTTTTAAGACTCGCTTCACGTGCCACAGGGACAGAGTTACGCTCATTCGGAGGGAAAAAGGCCGGAAATGTCTCTACCTTCTACCTCTTACATCGAAATGGCGTCGGTCCTTTCAAAACACCGTTATCGTCCTGTGTTCTGCGTAAGTGAGGAAGTTGCGAGTTGTGCTGCGGATCGATGACGCTTTTGGCGGCTTTGATGAACATTTCGGCCGCTCTCAGGGCCTGTTCCTCCCGAGATGGCACGCAGTATCCCGACCAACCTAGATAATGGAGTCTTGAATCTCCTCCAGTATCACCCGATGGCAAAGCAGCCCCTCCTGCAAGCGCACGCAGGACCTTGACGTTCATTTTCTCAGCAGCTCTTGCCCCCCCTCTGAGAACAGCACAAATGCCCACCACACCTGCAATCTGCTCCACGAAACCGAATCCTAATCCATCAATCCATTGTATTCGGGTATTATGGGTAAATTTCTAGTTGCTAAATGAAATATGGAAGCGAAAGTGTTGAAGTGGGGGACGAGAATGGGCAAGGAGAAGAAATTTGAAGCAAAAAAAATATTTCCCTCGAATATTTCCTACATCCTGAGGGAATATTCTGTGCCATGGTAAGAACGACCATTTTTTGGGAGGGGTATAATCAATTTATGTCAGAGAAAGAATTTTAGAAGCCAAACATTGTGCAATTTCGGGGGAGGTATAGTAAGGCGGGAGCCTAGTTAAGATTGTGTACCTTTCATTGTCTGTACAGAAACCAGTTCATTGTTAGGAAATGCTTCGGGACCACCAACCAAAAGAGCAAAAAAGGCCGAAAAGAAGAGAAGGAGGCATCCATGATAAGAGTATGTATTGATTTTTAGTACAGAGATCAGGGAGGACGTCAAAACGTACCCGGATACTTTCCCTCCGCTTCCAGCGCCTGAAAGCAACCGCTGGCCCCACCTTGGCGTACTTTAAAGCACCTTTCGTTCAGGCAGCGAAAGATATTTCCAGGTATATTTATTTCCCTCATGGACGTGCTGTAGGGTCTTCCAACTAAAGAATGCATTGTCTTGGCGGTTGAAGTTCCTCCCATCTTTCATCTATCACGGAGCAAGCTGTGGCAGGGTTTAACATAGCATAAATCTCGTACTTATTAACCACATGGCAACCCTCCCACATAGACCAAAGAAAGAGGATTGTCAAGCAAACTTCGAATTCAGCATTTGAATCTTGTGCCGCGCAAGTTTGTGGGGAGACAATCCCAGCAGCATAACCTCCTCTACCACCCACAACTGATGTGAAAGTACTTCAATTTCACTTGACGATCGACAATTGGAGACACATCAACATGGATTCTGGGCATGATTACTACGTCCTGGACGCGCAGTATGATTTTTATGGGCGGCGCTTCGCGACGTGCTCCTCCGACCATTCCATTCGGATCTGGGACCAGGTGCGACTCTGCCTTCCCTCCTTCCCTCCCTCCCCCCTTCCCTCCCTCCCTCCCTCTCTCCCTCCTTCCCCCTCTCTCCCCCTCCTCCCTT
>NW_005802772.1:0-528 GCF_000240725.1 Microchloropsis gaditana
CCCCCCCCCCAAAACCACTCTGACCCCTTCCTCCTCCATCCTGAAAGGGATAGAGCCCAAGCCATCACGTCCCTCCGGGCATCCGCCTGAGGTTTCCTTCCTCCACTTCGCTCTTGCTCGAGACAATGTTCCGAAAGGTCACGCTTTCCTGGGTGGGACCGCACCGGAGCTCGTCCAGGTAGACTGTGCTTACAAAATCGATGGAAGGTTCCCTGAAAAGAGAGGGGGGACACGGGTGAGGGAATGGGGAAGAAGCGCGTGGGCGACCCTGGTGGTCGATGAAGGAAAGGGGGATGGTACGACAGAATTTCCTCAGGGAGGGAGGCATGAGGATAACGCAATAAAGTGAAGGAATAGGCGCCACGGGGGAGGGGAAGGAGGGAAAAGAAGGTTGCCGAGGAGATGAATGGGAGGTGAGATGTGGGCGCAGGTGATGGGGCGGGAAGGGAAGTAAGGATCGGACGAAAAGGAGGGAATGGGGAAACCCACACAGGTACCCACCGGCAGTCGAGGCCGCCCTCCCTCCCT
>NW_005802772.1:3964-5428 GCF_000240725.1 Microchloropsis gaditana
ATTGGCCTATGGCAGAGGCTTTCCAGAGAGGGAAATTGATGATGGCGGCAATCTGCAAGAAAAGATGGAGTTGCATTGTAAATGGTCGGAAAAGATCAGAGGTCCGAGAAACGGGCAACGGTCGGACACCATCGAGACTCGAGAGAGAAATACTTACACCAGAGGCCGTGTAGTAGGACACGGCATCTGCCTTACCGCCTCCTCCGATCCCCATTGTAGCCGCACCTTTCAGGGTGTCTGATAAATGAAGGGGACAGGGAAAGCGAAAGTTGTTACATTCTAGATAGGATCGCCGTCTGATCGACACAGTCCATATGGACAGGCGGGTTCGCGAAATGAAGATGCCCGCAACAAATTGAACTCATGCATGCTCCAAAGGATTGGGTCATGTGGACGAAATAATGCCGGCACAGGAGTTGGAGGCAAAGTGAAAAATAAGCCTGCAGCCCAAAGACACGGAACCAGAACAAATCGCCTCCTACCGATGGGAGAGACCGATCTTTTCGCTGCTCACATGGCTGTTTTTTGGGGCCCCACTTGCACGATCTTGTAAAGGCTCCACTCTTGATTTAAGGGTTGCTCCGCACAAATCTCTCTTGATGAAATGCACAGGACGTTTTCGGGCGCTTCAATCGCTCCGGTAGTGATCGGGGTCTGATAGTGCCGCTTCCTCCGGGTAGGCTAACGGATTGACCTCAAAATAATGAGTCTTGTATAATGACTCCAGCGTAAAGACTATGGGCGGTAGGTTCACTATATTAGTCACTATGGTAATTACGAAGTCGAGAAGCCCCCGATCTAGCGTTTCGAGGATGAGAAGCAGTCCATATGAAGAAAAAAGGCGAATTACGCCCGACGCGGCATCGCATTGTGGTGGAGCTCCAGGCCGTATGCTCTTGCTCTCTTGTTTTTTATCAGGAACCTAACACAGCCCACAGCGTAGCCTCGTCTTCATCCACCTCTTCCTGCCCTCTGTTTTCGACTTCATCCCCATCTCCTCTATCCAGTCCTTCCCCTGTATCCTGTACTCTTTGTTTCGCCTTCTCTCCTCCCTCCTCCGCTTGACCCGCCCCCTCCACATTCCCAACACACGGCCTTTGAGAACTCTCTTCCCTTCTCCGCATCTCCCGCCCCTTGTTGTCTTCACTCATCCCTCCTTCCTCCTGCCCCCCTCCTTCTTGTCCCATCATCATTTCTCCTCCTCTGACATCCGCTACACCCTCCATCCCATTCGCTGTACCCCCCGCCCTCGGAGCTGTACAGGGATGGGAACGGGTGGGGGGGGACGCGATAGAGGAATCTACAACACGGTGTCTTTTCCTCTCCATTA
Organism: Microchloropsis gaditana; assembly: GCF_000240725.1. Classification (NCBI taxonomy): domain Eukaryota; class Eustigmatophyceae; order Eustigmatales; family Monodopsidaceae; genus Microchloropsis; species Microchloropsis gaditana. The sequence continues at coordinate 5,295 of NW_005802772.1, forward strand.
AACTCCGGCTTTTGGGATCGGCACTCCTGAGCCCCGGCTTCCCCTCCACGCCGGGTGCAAGGGAAGGGGAGGGCGGGCACGGGAAGCCATTTCCTGTTGAAGCATTTAAGTTCTCTCCCTCTTCCCCTCCCCCT
>NW_005802771.1:0-5422 GCF_000240725.1 Microchloropsis gaditana
CGACAGGTCTCTTCTCTTTCTCTCTCTTCCTTTCTCTGTCTTCCTTCTTGCCTCCTCCCCATGCTCCTTCCCTTCCTAACCTGCAGCGCATCCTTCGGTAAGGCATAGAAGATGTAAAACAGAGTCTCTTGCGCAAATTTGCCAAAGTGGGCGAGCTTTAGGGCTAGTCGAAGGAGGGAAAGAAGGGGCGGAGGGAGGGAGGTCAGGGCACAGGGAACAGCATTGCGGAGGCGAGACAAACATGCTGACAGAGATAAGAGGTGGGAGAGGAAGGAAGGGCGGGAGGGAGGGAGGAGTGACTGCAAATATTTAAGGGCTGAGGTGGTATTACATTGCTTCTGCAGATTGTAGCAGGAGGGTAGGAAGAACTTGGGCTCCCTCGTGGTGGGTGTCTCCGCCCAGGGAGAGGCGAAGGTGGCATACAGGGCCTCCGTGGCGTTCAGGTTGAGCCCCAGGGTGGTCAGATCGCTCCCTGCGCAAAGGCGGGAGAGAAGGAGGCAGGGAGGGAGGGTGAGAGGGCCATGGAGAAGGGCTTCAAGGGGTGCGGCACAGGGAGGGTCTACGAGCGGAAGGAGAACAGGAAGGAGGAGGCGGGAAGGGGAGGGAGGGAGGGAGAAAGGGGGGAAGGGTGGAGGGTAGGCACCTAAGGCTAGGGTGTTGAGGTCCGGATCTGTCATGCGAATGACGGAGAGGAGGCCGATAAGACCATAGGCCTCTCCGCCCCTTGATTTCTGCTGCTGGGGGGATGATAGAGAGGGAAAGAAAATCAAAAAAGAGAGGGTGAGAGCGATCGCCAAGAAAAGAGGGGGTAAAAAAGAGGGGCCGTGCAAGGAGTCGAGCACTGACCTGCGGCGGCAACGTGGAGGGTTTGACGCCCTCAATAAGGGGAGGGGGAGCTAGAGAGGACCCAAGGAGGGAGGGAGGGAAGGAGGGAGGGACCCCGTGAGTGCGCTTTGATTCGACAGGTCCAAAAGCCACAGGCATCGATTACGATGGGTTGTGTACGATAGCCATCCACGGTCCAGGTGCATCCATCATCCCTTCCCTCTCCCTCCTAGCCCTAACCCTAACCCTAACCCTAACCCTAACCCTAACCCTAACCCTAACCCTAGACGACTCCCCCCTCTGCCCCTTCTTATTTCTCGCCCCCGGCATACGGCCAATACGCGCCCCCTGACCCCCCACCTGACGACGGCTGTTGCTGTTGTTGTTGCTGTTGCTGAGGTTGTTGCTGTGGTTGTTGCTGTTGTTGCTGTTGTTGTTGTGGTTGTTGCTGCCGTGGGACCTGCTGCACCTGTCCCCCTCCTCCTCCAGCACCTCCCTCCCGCCCTCCTCCTCCTTCGCTTCCAGGTAGGGCCGGAAAATCTTCCTGTTGGATGGCAAAGGCACCTTGGCAAGTACATGAGGAAGGAGGGAGGGAGGGAGCGGAGGAGATCAAAGAAAGGAGACAGGAAGCAGTGAACTTGACGCGACACGCTTCTCCAACCTCCCTCTCCCGCCGTCCAACCCCTTTTCCCCTGACCTCCCTTGCCCTTCTTCCCTCCTTTGTTTGGCCAGTACCTCCCGGGGCTCCCGCGATGGTCCCTGGAACATCGCCCGGCCCCATCCCGCCCTCCCCCGCCGCGGCCCCGACGAGCCGGCTGTACTTGGGCTGAGGGCCTCCGTACTGGATGCTCTGATGGAAGCGACGGAAGCCAAGGCAGGGAGCGAAGGTTAAGCGCATGAGGGGGAGAGTGGTGTGGACTCCCAGAAAAGGAACTCCTTCCCTCCCTCCCTCCCTCCTTCCCTCCCTCCCCCCCTCGCTCCCTCCCTCTCTCCCTCCCTCCCGCCCCCCCTCGCTCCCTCCCTCTATCCCTCCCTCCCGCCCCCCCTCGCTCCCTCACCACGGAACCCACCTCCTCCTGCAGAGACATTTGACCCATGCGTTGCTGCATGTTGGCCATCGCGGTCCCCCCTCCTCCGCCCCCGCCCATCCCGCCCCCCGGCGCCAAGGCTGGGAACTCGCTTAAATCAAAGGTCAAGGGTCCCGCCGGTGCGTTCCTCGGAGGCCCATATGATGGGTTACCCAACGCTTGCTGCGGGCGACGCATTTCAGTGTGCGATGATGGTGGCGGGGATTGATGTCCGGTGCGAGGGGAGGAAATGGAACGGAGAGAGCGAGAGGAAGGGGGAAGCAAAGGGGGGGGAGGTATGAGAAACATCATGTGCGGGACGACCTCTTGCCTCAAGGCCTTCTTCCTTCCTCCATCCCACTCGTACCAAGCTGGACATTCGCCCCTTCGTCCCTCCGAATTGCTGGTTTCCTCCTACCCCTCCTCCTTGTCCCCCGCCTCCGTTCTGATGTGTTGAGGGTGCTCCGACATAACCCAATCCCCCTATGATTCCTCCTCCTCCTCCTCCGCCGGGGAAGCCTACCGAGGCATTCTCTGCATGTGGCAGTGCATGATATCCCATGAAGAAAGATGAGCAAGAGGGGAAGAGGGAAAGAAAGAGGACATCTTCTCATGCGAGGTACTCACCAGCCCGACCCCCCGGCCCCGCGCGAAATGAGGTCGACTTCTCCACGCTTCTTTTGCTTGATCCTCGGCCAGAAGGCTTGGGCCAAGGTATTGAATAGAAGTATGTCGACTTAAAAAGTTGAATTCCTGTACGTACGAATTGTGAGTGGGGAAAGCCATGAGTTCAGGAAAAGGAAGATTTCATCACCCTCTCAGCACGACGCAAGCACCTTCATCTCTTCGCGAGTCGAAGAGCTATCTTCGCGACTTTACACTCCTGACTTTACTAAACCATCACAACTTTGTCAATTAACCAGTATGAAGCTCCTTTCAATCGTTCCCGCAGGATTTTCGACCGTTTGAACGGCCACGAGTTGTGTTTTCCTGTCCTTCATTATTTCTGTTATCTCATGCTTCCCGTCGCCTCGGCCGCGCGTTCCTCTACCATGCAAGAAGCACGCTCTGGGGTGACATTAACAACACCAGCTTTAAAAACACTTTAATCAAGTCTTGTACAATATCATGTGATGTACTAGGTGGAGATGTTGCCAGAGATGTAGACCATCTTGGCTTAGAAATGAGAAAGTTCTTGGGCTCTCCGCTACGGGAAGATTATCCGGGTATCTTGTCTGAGGAGTCGAATAGAAGAAAGATGCGCCCCTCACAAAGTTAAGTAGTGGTTTAAGTGTTTAAAGCCTTTTTGTTGCTTTCTTCTATCAAAAGAAACAGCTTTTTCCCTTAGATTTTTCATTTATTTTTCTGAATGACCATGAAGCCCCGTCTTCACTTCGCCCCCTCCATGCAGGGAACACATCACATGTTAAATATCACAACATGCGATGCAATTGTTGCTGTGCACATCTCATTTTTCCATACTGATGAGCTCTTGTTCTTCAAACTTACTGAAGCGCCGCTGCAGCTGCTTTTGTAACGAGGAAAGCACATGTTATTCTGCCTTCCTCGCAATCCACTTTCTGCTGCTCCCTCAAAAATATTCCCAGCATCGTCTCTACAAGCTCCCGCATTCCGTTGTTCTTTCCTCATCCTATCATTCTTCTTAATAATAAACCCATCCTTCTGCCCTCCCTCTTTTTCCCGCTCTCTGCGTTGTGTTCCAAAGTTTCTGTGGCCGCCTTTTTCGCGGTACGAACACTATTCCTTCATATAGCCTACCCTTTCCTGTCTCCCATCCTATTTAATTTTTTTCCTGACCGATCATGCATCTCACTATGGCAGTTCACTCCCTTCTGCGGGTATTTTCCTGTTCAAATGGATTGTACGCAATGCAACTCAAGGCGAGGCTCCGCAGTGCGACGCAGGTCAAAACTTTAATTGTCCACATGATCGTTGTTTGTGATGCATGTCAAATACTAACACATAAATTTACCAGCAATAGCGCTCTGTTCGACAATTGAGCTTCAAAAGTGGGAGGGAAATGAAGGAAACTTAAAAAGTGCTTACTGCTGTGACGAAGCTTGCTAGTCGCCCTTTCAAGCTGCTCATAAACCTCCAAGATATTTAAACTTGCAAGTAATTATATTTGTTAAGTTTTACAAAATCACGATCGGGGATTAACAATTTGGTAGTTTGCGATTCGTGTTTTCTGAGCATTTTTTTTGGTTCGTGGACCGTAGCCTACGTTCCCTCTCGCCGTGCGCCCTTCAAGAAGTTCTCATTAGCCTCCCCTCCTTCGTACCCATTACCACCTGTCAAGAGTTTACGAGTGTGATGCTTGGTAAGACAAAGATATCGAGAATATGAAAAATGAATTTTACTTTCATGAACCGTAATTTTTGAGACACCCAAATATCACTTGCATAATATGAAAATTGTGATTTACGTGCAACAACCAGTGATGGGCCGCTCCTTCCCCCTGACTCCCTCTAGATGGAAATTAGGTCATCTTGTTTTTTTTCTTCGAGCGAAGGTAGGAAGAAAAGGCAGTGGCTGACTTCATCACAAGCTGCAGCTGTGGAGGCCGCTTTTGATGCTTGGGGAGGAGACTGGAAAGAGCAAGGAGAAGAGGAGCTCGAGTCACTGGCCGCTGCAGTATCTCTGCCCCCACGGACAATAAAGAAGCGACTTGCCTACCTCAGACAAAAAAAGAAATTTGTCCCAGACGAGATAAATAAAGATAGAAAGAAAAGAGAGTGGTTGACGCCTCTACAAGCTCAAGAAATAGAACTGGCTTTTCACAGATGGGGTGGGGAGTGGGAGGGGAAGGAGGATGAAGTCATTCATTTAGCAGCAAAATTGGGCTTACCATGCCGTAAAGTGAAAAAACGTTGCGCTTATTTGAGAAGCAAAAGTAAAGGGAAGGGAAAAAATGATGCTGTGACACAAGTTGGGCCCATGCCTACGTCGACATGTCCTGTTTTTCTTCCTCATGTAGCATCCCTCGGATTTGCCGAGCTGAAATTGGAGGAGGAGGAGGCAGCAGAATAGACAGGAGGTGGAACAGAGAAAGTGAGCTTAAAAATCTAGGCAAACCAAAATAAGAAATGTCCAGGGCGGGAGCCTTAAAGAGGTGCGTCTTCCCTCCGGCCAAACTAAAATTTATCCGCCCGCCCTTACGACCGTTTCTTTTCTAGTTCAGCCCTCCTCCACCCGTCCCTCCACTGGGACCACGCTATTATAGTGCTCGCCCAACGCGTAAAAATGCCTGTGGTAGGACAATAGGAGGGGCGTGGCCTGGTCGTAGTCCTCTGCCCCGATTATGTAGACGGGTTGCTCCGCAGCATACACCCGAATGGGTGTCTGGTACGCGTGGCACTTGGAGAGGAGGAAGGGATAGGAGGAAGGAGGAGCTGATTGAGCCGCGACAAGGGGGATCAGCCCGGGACCAAGGTCGCGCGTTCGTCTCTCTTTCCTTCCGTACGGCCCTGACTCCCTCCCTCCCTCCCACACTCCCTTCCTCCCAACCC
>NW_005802770.1:0-2170 GCF_000240725.1 Microchloropsis gaditana
GCGGGGGGGGGTGTAGATCGAAAGCTAGGGGTGGGAGGGAGGGAGGGAGGGACGGAGGGAAGGAAGGAGGTAAGAAGAACAAGGACACAAAGCGGCTGAATTTTTCCCAGTTTACCACACACCGAACGAAGCATCAAATTGCTGCCGAGTTTGAAAGATTTTCACGTGGAACACAGTGTGCTACAAGGCGATTTATTTCCTTTCCGCGCTTGACAGGATCTCCACTGCTTCGCCGACGCACCTGACACACGGCAGCGGCTCCGCCCTCCATAGTCCAGAAAACCTCACGAGACCCACAAAGGCATCAATTTGAGAGTAACATAATTGTGAAAGGAGGAGAAAGAAAAGGACGCTGGAGATGTGGATCTTCGTTTTCGCCTGCGTCCGAGATGCTAAAGGATGCTTCGCTGCAACTTCGGCGTTCATGACGAGCTTCATTTCGAGAACAATGAAACTTGCAGCGGCAGGGAAAAAGAATCGACCCAGGAGTGGCTTTGCCTCCCAGCGCTCCCTCCCTTGCCTGGAGGTGGTGAGGGAAGAGAATGGGAAGTCAAAAACGCGGCAAATTTTAAAGTTAGAAGGGGAGGAGAAGATGGTAGTCAGCGACTGAAGTGCACACAAGCAAGTAACCGAGCTGCGGAGGCGATTGGAACACGAACGGGAAAAAAAAGGAGAACGCTGAACGTGCTGTACACAAAGCCTGCTTTTCACATCCTTTTCTCATTGTTCTACGAGCGTAGAGCGGTCAAATGCGATAGCTTCCATTGTTGCAATGGCTTTGGCCTCAGTATTTTAGGCTTTTTGACATGCCCTTTGTCATCACGAAGGCATCGGCGCAATAGAGACTCGTCCTTTCCACGACACAAAAACCATTCACACCGCACACAAACATACACGACACACACCACCGCCTTACAATCTTCACATGTATCACATTTTCACCCACTCCCTTACTTCCACGCCTTGATTTTTGTTTTTTTTGGGGGTACGATTTGTCTGATCCTCGGGACCGTTCCGATCTTTTCCGGCGCCTCTCCGAGCTCTTCCCCCCCCCGACGAACGTACTACGTAAAAAGCACAGCACCGGGCTTTGGACATCATTTTCATAGGCACCGACTCCCGAAAACCGGCGTGAGGGAACGCGCCGTGCACGCAGAGTCGTCGTATGGGTGTGCTGGGCCGCATAGACACGCGTGGTACGACGCAGTGCACGGCATGTGTCAGGGGCAGGTTGTAGGCTTTCCTGTGCAGAAGTATCCATGGCCCACAGCATGCGACCAGACTTGCCACCACAACATCACTGTGTGCCTTCGCGTTCCATATCGGGCCCGACCGTAGCGTTATTCATAGCCGTGCCTGCGTTTTGAGTGCTATTTTTTTCCCCCGGGGGGAACTGGGCTTGTTTTTAGGCAGGTTGCTCTCAGGAGGGTGGTGCGTGGAGCGTGCAGCGTATGAGTGGACGTGCGATTGAAGCACTATGTAGTCAGGCAAATGGGTTCATACGCACCTGATTGAATCCTTCTTTACATTATACGTGCATCACAAAACAGTAAATCAAGACTCAAGCCAGCAAGAGTCGTGACTTTTGCCATTTTGTGGTCATTGTCTCCCTTTAGTCAAGTCAGCAGCCTATACTCCGCAGTGCACCGCGCAGGGCCTCGAATCGTTTCGAAAAAAAGGCGAAATTTCAGCCTTTTTTCCCTGTAGTTGCCAGCTCTCTTTCTCTTCGGACTGAGAAGGACGAGGAAGCATCATCGTGCGTCCCTGCTCAATGGATCTGCAACCCTCCCTGACTCCCAATAACATCATTCTCAGCACCCAAAGGAGTGAGACTCAGACCCAGCATTACAGCCGAAAAACTCGTCGTTCTGCCAATCGCATCACTTTGGGCACCGCAGCGGCCGCGTCTACTTTTTGTCTCCTCTTCGCCGCTCCCGTGCACGCGTTCCACCCCGTCATCCCTTCGCCCATGTTGCTCAGGCGACTGGCACTCTCAACCTCCTCCTCCTTCCTCCTCCCTTCCTCCTCTCCCACGCCCTCGGTACGCCCCGGCGGCCGCACGTTGACCGCCTGGCTCCGCCCTTTTTCCAGCACTGCCAAACCTGCTTCCAAGCCTCTCACGGAGACGCCGCCACAGCGCCTGCCTGCTAAATACCAGGCGGTCCGTACA
>NW_005802770.1:3543-5410 GCF_000240725.1 Microchloropsis gaditana
CTGTCCTTGACTGGCGTCCTATTTATTTGTAATATTTATTAGTATTTACTTCTCATACATACATACACTAATCACCCTCTTTGTGACCTCGCCTCCCATCCCCTCCCTTTCACCCCCACCTCCTTCATATAAACCCGCTCCCTTCCTCCTCCCTTCCCCCTCCCTCCCCAACCTTTCCCTTCTCTGAGCCCCGTCTTCCCTCCTCATCACCAAATACACATCATACCTCCTCCGCGTTGCGCCGCACGTACACCTTGACCACCACCGGAAAACCGTCGACCTTACACCGGTAGGATTTCATAAATTTGCTGTTGGAAAGTTGTTCCTGGAAAGGGGGGGGAGAAAAAAGGAAGGAAAGAACCACGGTTGAATGGGTGGAGCCTTGCTGTGGCACAGCAATTGTCTGAATCTTATCGGTTTGACCTTTGGCTCGAACCTCCCCGCATCGTCTATGCTTCTTAGTCCTGGGTCCATCCTATTCGCCCCAAGACCATTGCCCACCTGGATGATGAACTTGTTCAGTTCATTCTGCAAAAAAAGACGCGCATCAGGAGGGGCCCCTGATCCAACAGACGCGGCGCTGGGCACCGTATTACCCATAGCGACGGCTTGAGGTCTGCTGCCTGTTGGTATGGATGCATCATGTATCGAGAAGGAGGGGGTGAAAGGCGGGGCACACACCTACGGTGCGCATTTTTCAAAGAGAACTCCCTTTAAAACATGGTCCCACGTGTGCGGGAGGGTTCGTCGCTCCATGAATGCTCAAATGATGGTCTTGGGAAAACGCTTCCTCGTAAACCCTATCCGCCTACAACGGACAGAAGCTCACACCCTGGGGTGCAATAGAAGGCAAAATACGTTCGTCGGGGCGTCTTCCATCTCTCCAGGGGTAAAGTTCCTTTAGAGATATCTATGGCTTGCTTGCGTGGATTTTTTTTCTGCTTGTGGCTGAATGGGAAGCGCCATGACTTTCACGGCGCTGTGTTGTTGAGGTCTCGAAGAGAGGAGGTCGGGAGGAAATGTACAAAGGCGGCGGTGGCACGATCTATTTAATTTTAGCACCAACACAAGAGCCGCGCTGGAATGACAGTGTCACGTCTGCGTAATCTTTTTGTCAAAGATTCCTCAATTGCATGAGAATTGGAGGGTGAGTGTCTCGGGACAATGTCAGTTTTCGTGCAGGCAAGGAGGTATACAATTCCCAAAAAGCTGGAGAGGCGAAGCACTTCCAGCCCCGTCATGATAGGGGGCGAGGCAATAGACCTGGTTGCCAGAGACACGTGAGCATGAGTCTGCTGCATTTCAGGGGTCATGGTCATGACTAGAGAGTGAGAAATCGAAAGGAGGGGGCACGGAGAGGGTGAGTGAATCATCCAAGCGTGCTACCCATGAATTAAGAGAACCCAACATCTGCAAGAAGCACAAAAGAAGCGTAGAAAGCCTACAAGCAGTACAGGCTCGAGTCCATATGAATTCACCTCCCTTCGTTATCCGGCATGTCGTTCCTCTGCCACTATTGAAGCCGTCTTCCTCCACCGTCTGTCACTCGGAAAGCCTTCCCACACTCTTGGCGAGCCCCGACTCCCACCATCCCTCTCCACAGTCATCCTCGCCGCATATTTACATTCCCCACGCGTGCATCCCTTCCTCTGTCCCACCCTGGCCTCTGCACAGGCTTCTTTTCCGAGCCGTTTCCCGCTGTCACACTATCCCCAGCGGACCTGTTGGGAGCGGGGTGCACGCTCCACAAAGCTTTTCATCCTTTATTTCAAAGGAAATTGATCAGAGGGGCGTGTATGGGACGCGCTCCCTCCCCCGATGCCGGCAAGCAGGGAAGAGGAGGGGGAGATCGGAAGAGCACACGTCT
>NW_005802769.1:0-1619 GCF_000240725.1 Microchloropsis gaditana
TTTTCGACTCAGGGGGCTTGTGGGCGCAACAAGCGTAAAATCAAAGACGACGCGAGCAGTGGTTGAGGAAGGCGATGTGTGGAGGGGGCAGAAGGACAAGAGTCGAGGAAGAAGAAAGGAGCCAGAGGCTGGTTGAGTCTCCCAGACCCGAATGCCACCCACACATTTAAAAATCCCGAAAGAACAAGGCACACGCCAAGTACGCGCACGAAATACTTACCGTGTATGTGCTCATTTTGCGGCCCCCTGCGTCCGATTTGTGATGCTTTATTCCTGGTATACGTCTCAAGCCTCCCCCAGAGGAAAGATCTCACAAATTTCGACGCAAGTCTGGTCCCCCGCAAGATTCTGAGTGCCTTGTGTTTCACGAATGTCTCTTGGGAAGCAACGCGTCCTGTGGAGTGTATTGAAAGCGGTGAGCGCAGGGGACGGAGTGACGGTGTCTCCTTTCTCCTGGTGCGCTTCGTAATTTCTTTCCCTGTATACGGAACACGACTCCAGCTGAACACAATATTTGTCGATTTCCACCTTTAGCGTCCACACGTCCGCAAGCGCAATCTTTTTCCGTGGCATAGTTCAGAAAAGAACTGTCGAGGAAGTTGAGAGTCAGGCTGCGCATACATTTTCACCATAGAAAATCGCATCAGAAGTCAAAGCTGATCATCGCGAAAGCGTTCAGACATCGATCGGGGAAAAAAAAAAAGAAGAAAAAGGCAGGAGCCACCGCACAATCGGACACGCTCCCACACCAAGCCCTTCACGGTGTCTGGATGGTCGTGACCACACCGTCCACGTGTATGCGACGGCGTGCGGGTTGACGCACTTTTTTTTTACCCCCGGGAGGGGTTAATTTGCCATCAGACGTTATTTCCTCCCTCGACGTTTTCTACTCCGTCATTATTTCTACCCTGCAGATATTTTGACGAGGCCAAACCGCACGTGTTCGTCCGCCGAACATCTGGCAAAAACTCGTGGCTTGTGTCCGTGAAAACGTTGCGTTGGAAGTGGCTCGGTTTGGGTGAGTGGTTAATGCGCTTTTGGGGTTGGGGCCTGCGGAGGAAGATCGACGTATTGGGTTGCTGTAGTATTAGCGACGCGAAAAAACAAACGCGTGTGGTTTTCAAATACAGACTTTACCATTCACTGGCCCATACATGTATAAACGTCTTGAGCCTCTCGTGTGTTACATTTTTGGAAGGAGGGTTCATGCAACGTCTGTCCCTGTATCATAGCCCGCCAAGCCCCCCTTGAATTAGCCCCCTCTTGAATCATTGACAGCTTACAGCAGACGTTAGAAGACACAAAATATGTTCACACAAATAGTCGAAACGCCTCTCAAACGTACATTTTTACATTCAGTGACACAATATTCGAAAAACAGGCTGGCAAACCACTGCATCCCTCCTCGCTCGGGGCCACTCCTGCCGGGGGGAGGGTATCGCAAGGGGCGGAACTTAAGAGTCTATAATCACGCCTCAGCTGGCTATTGTATTTGTCTCATAAAAGCGTAAAAAGGCCATGCGGGGAGGATTGTTGAGCACGCTTGTCACCTTTCTCTGGGGGGTGATAATGGGCGCCATAAGCGTGATAGCCGGTGCGGGAGGAGGGAGGGAGGGAGG
>NW_005802769.1:4573-5389 GCF_000240725.1 Microchloropsis gaditana
TCAATCGTTTTCGTCCTCCTCCTCCTCCTCCTCCTCCACGCTGTGATCGAAGCGACATAGGGGAGGAGGAAGGAGGGAGCGTCAAGGGGCTTGAAAGCACGTGACGTCACGCACGAGTGGCATGGAAGGAAACGGGAAGACCGATGCCGTGGGAGGAAGGTTCAGAGGGCTCGGTGATGACGGAGGAGGGGGAGGGGTGTGGAGGATGACTTGTGTTACGGTTGGATGATGAGGTAGGAAGGAAGGATCTGAGGGAGGGAGGAAGGGAGGACGCGAGGAGGAGGGAAGGAAGGGCGGGAAGAGGGAGGGAGGGAGGAGCCAACCCATTGTTTCACAGGCAAGAGGGCAAGCGCGTGGTATTTAAGGTGAATTTAATCGAGCGTCCAAGCAATCAGGGAGGTGCCGTGTTAATCAAAGAGAACAATTTTATATATTCTCGATGTCAATCCCGAGGGGGAAGAGGGGAGGAAGGGAGGAAGGGAGGAAGGGAGGAGGAAGGAGAGGAATGGCATAGTAGGTGGGCGGAGGTGGGTCGTCCTCAAGAGATGCGAAGGAACATTTTAAGGCAAGCAGGCGCATCCCATTCACCACATCTTCCTGGTTCATCACATTGCTCTCCAGTTCGAAGGAGAACAAAGATATCGCGCAGAAGTTGAAGGCCTCTTGAAGCAACGGTATTCTTCCCTCCCGCTCCTTTCTCTCTTTCTTTCACCAAGGAAGCTTCCCTCTTCTCTCTCGGCCCTTCTTTCCTTTTTGTTACATCGCACTAATATCGGCAACATCTCCTCATGCCTCTCCCCCCTCCCTCCCTCCCTC
>NW_005802768.1:0-1925 GCF_000240725.1 Microchloropsis gaditana
TAGGTTTTTGGCATCCAGCAAGTCCACATTAATGAGGGAGGGAGGGAGGGAGGGAGGGAGAGAGGGAAGCGTCGAGGTTCCAGTAGGAGCAAAGGAGGGCGGAGTATTGAAGTGCTCGGGCGGCTGGCACGAGAACAATTTTGGCTTGGTAGCACCGCACTGGACGGAATAGACGCGGATTTTTGACACCATTAGGAAAACAAAAGGGGAGAGGGGGAAAGAGCGTCATGGAGCTTTGCTCTCCCTATGAACACCCCATAGTGTATGCTAATTCATATTCAACAATTTTGGGCGGAGAAACAGGGTCCGGCACACCAAGGGAAGGAAGGGCGAACCACGGGTGCTGTGCTGTACATGAAAGGCTGCAATTCGTGTGGTAACTTTTTGGGGAGCGGATGAGTAGAGTGAGAGAGGATGGAGAGTGCGTGATTATATAGGGAGGGATCAAGGGAGCGGGGCGATGGCGACAATAACGAGGGACGAGGTGGAGATTATACGTGTGAACGAACCGTTGGGAAATGGAGCATGCCGCCCACTCGATTTGACGGAAGAAAAAAAGAGACAACAACAGCGATAAGTAGAGCGGATAAGAAGAAACGTACGGTCAATGTGCTTGGCTTCGGGTGTGTGATATGTTTCACTCCTTTGGCAAGATAACTCGCGGTGGAAGCGGAGGGAGGACGGTGAAAATAAATGATAGGAGGAGCATCGATACCCAAACCCCAGAGAAGACGAAGAAGCATTCCGGAGAGCAAAAAAGAACTAAATTCCATGATTATTTTTTTTAAGTTATAGCCACAATATTTTTCTTTCCTACTGCCGACAGAGGAGATAGCTTATGTGCCCGTGAAAGTGGCCTTCTCCTCCGCTTCTGTAAACCCTTACGAGATAAACATCCACACCGGCCGCACCAAATTCCCCCGACCGCCGAGAAATTGGATCCATCATATGGATTGACATGTCGTAACCCCTCGAGCATCCCCCCAAACAAGCTATGGAATTGAAATACGTTAACCTCCCCACCCCGTTGCCTTGTGCGACGGACACGTTCATCCCCGCCTTCATTTTTCGGAAATTGGGCAGGTTATGATCGAAAGGACACATGTTTCCGTACTGATGAGCGTTATCGTTTTCTTAATTTTCACGTAGCACCATAGCATGCGGCAGTTTGTGGCTGCCCCTGCGACACGGCACAGATCCAATGCAGGGCCATGGTTTTTCCTTCGACGTTCGCTTGTGCCTCTCCTTCTGCTTGCTGGTAGCATCAGTCTATATATTTCCCCTCAGTCCCGTGCTTTAATGGCTAGGACGGTAGCCAATAATGCGAGCGGGGTAATGATTGCGGTGAGGGGGGAAGAGGGAAAGAAAAGAGATTCGATGCTGTTTTTAGGGGGGAAGGGAAAAAAATGAGGGGGGGAAGAGGGAGAGGAAAAGGGAGGGAGAGGGGGGAAAAAAAAGAGGGGGTGACATACGAATGCTACTGAGTGGTACGACAAACGAAATTTCTAACGCCCTTCGTCACTGCTTTGCATGTCACCTGGTGCGGCAGGGGTTATGGCCGTTCCGTGTCTTCATCTTTGCGCGGGGGGAGGGTGTATCGGGAAAGGCGGAAAACCCTGCATCCATGGAGGAAGGGAAGCCGTCGGACGGATACGGTAGGTAAACGTGGCAAGAAAGGTGGCGTGGCGTGGAGAAACGGCGGAGGAGCATGCGCCAAGAGGGAGGGGGGAGGTTCAAAATGCAGGGGAAGGAGTTTAGAGGGGCAACAGTGGTCCGTTGACCTCCCTCTCCCCCTCCCCCCCTCCTTCCCTCCCTCCTTCCTTCCTTCCTTTCCGTGCTCCTGAAGACAAGCAGTCCATACCTCCTGAACATCTTGCCTCCCACGTCCCCGGAAGGGAGGGAGGGAGGGAGGGAGGGAGGGAAGG
>NW_005802768.1:4124-5348 GCF_000240725.1 Microchloropsis gaditana
GGCCTTGCTACGTGTATGACGTCTACCTAGTTGTGACTGTTTGCATCGATATGTGCGAGTATGTTACCCACGGCTGGCTTGTTTTTCACCCGTCGTTTCCTCCTTTCCTTTGGAAAGCTCCGTCGACCCACTATTTCTAGCTACGGCCTACGATATAACGCAAAACCACTGGATGCGTGCTCCAGAGTTTTAGAAGCGATGTTTTAATTATATAACATTTTGTTTTTAGTAAGTCTTTCACAAATGCATCGCGGAGCGGAAAAAGGACATTGACGAGAACACGTTAGCACGCACACCCCGCCTCGCCTGTCCGTCGTCATCACTCCCCACACCTACCGCTTTCCCTAAGAATACATCACATCACAATGTCAGGCCTTGACTAGAGCAACATGCGACGGGCAAAACACTTCCATTTTTGCATGCTGTCCGTATTTGCTGCACACGACAATGTATTCAGTCCTGCCCCAAGGTACCTCACCTGGCAAGTCCTTCTCTTTTTTGTACTCTTTGCATGGTGACAGGTACAAGTTAGACGTACAAATGTTTCATATTTAGAAGACTAGAACCTACAACAAAGGAAGCGAGCAGCTTGGAGGCAGCTTCCACCCGTACTTTTGTCGTGTACATACTCCGATTTTGTCTCAGGAGGTGCGTCATTCCTCTTCCCCTCTTCGGTTCCACCATGATTTCAGCCCTCAAAGTCTTAATCTATTCCAGTGGTGACGTCAAATTTTAGTCACCGGAAGAATGTCATGTGTTACCCATCTTGCCCACGTTTACTTCTGGGGATCCACCACAAGGGATGACGGCTCCGTCAGTCTCAGCCTATGTCTCTCTCCTCTCCCCCATTGTCTCTACTCATCTTTCCGTCTTCCAGATGCATCACTTCCACCACTTGGTGGAGGATTCTCTCTCCTACAATTTTGCCAGCCATTACCAGCAAGGTACATGGGTGGAAAGTCTCGTCGCTCTGCGCACCTTCTCCCTCCCCATTCTGCTCGATTTCCCTCTTGTAGGACACGAGGAGTACTGTATAGGATGTAGGGGTATGCACGTCCGACTTTAAATCTTTTTCTCAGTTTTGTGCATGCGACGATGCTGTCCATTGCTTCCCGTCCTGGTTCCGGGTGCTCACGCCTCTGCCCCTTTTCCCTACCTTCCTCTTCCCTCCAGATACATCATCCATTGACGCTTTGACCTCTCAGCCCTTTCCCAGCGTGTCCT
>NW_005802767.1:0-5320 GCF_000240725.1 Microchloropsis gaditana
TCCTTGAATCCCTACCTCCCTCCCTCCCTCCCTTCCTTCCTTCCTCCCAGATTTATGGTCTTGTCTGGTTCATCCTCCACCCTTTCTTCTCGAAGGAGGGATGGAAGGGTCACTTGACCTCGGACCCTTTCCTGTTCTACTTCTTGGTGGTGGGCATGAATGCGCCCTGGGCCGTGGTGCCGGTGTGCTTGTGGCTGGAGTCGTGGGAGGCGTTGGTGGGGCGGGAGGGAGGGGGAGCAGGAAGGAGGAGGGGGGCGAAAGAGAAATTCGAGACGCTCGCACCGTCGACGCCCGGCTCGGCAAGTGTGGCGGAAGGGAGGACGAGGAGGAGGAGGGGCGGAGGAAGGGAATAAGGGAGGGAGGAGATGGGGAGAAAGGGAGAGCGACGATTGAGGGAACGTGTCGCGGAATGTAAGTTCTCAGTGCCTCAAATTATCATCGTGGCCTCTGAGGAGAGGTGTGATATGGAAAGAAAGGGGCGGCTGGAACCAAGGAGTCAGTAACGTGTTTTGAAGATAACACAAAAAACATATGGCAATCGCCAAGGCAACAGCAAAGTCGTCGCGTCAAGAATAGATCGAATCCATGTGCACCCGATATGAAGGATGAATATTTTTTTAATTATTTTTTCCATTTTTTCTCAGAATAACATTTTAAGCCAAGATTTCGTTTCAGGGTCTACACAATACTATTTCCGTTTGATCGCCATGCAGCCATGTAGATTCTCAAATTTTCCAGTCTAGTCACCCCCCCACATTAAATCCCTCATTTCACGCGCACATTGTGTCCGATTTTATCACGATCGCCATTTTCACATGTTCTTTGTCCTACTTCCATGCTGGATGCTGTCTAATGCCAAGTGTACTTCTTGATTTCGATGCTGTCTATCGCCAAAGGTATTGCTTGAATTCAATGTGACCACAACCTACGAAAAACGCCAATCCTCCAGCTCTAGGGGTCTCCGCAGGGGATGCTGACACGTCTTTCGGCCCACAACATCCACCGAATATGTAAATGACTTTCTCTCCTGCTGCTTGTCCTTGTCAATTTTCGTGTATCCCTCTTTCCCTCCCCCAGCCTCCCTCGCTTGGAGGCATGCGCTGCCCTCCCGCCCTTCTTTTCGCCAACCTAGGACAGATTGGAGCACAAAATACTCCGTGCGTTCATGTACAGAAGCTTATTCAGCGTCCGTCCCTCTTTTCTCCAAGCCTTTTCCATTACGGAATGGGAACGCTTCTCCCTTCATCATTTTGAACCATAGCCCGATGGCTGTTTGCTCCTGCTCAACATGTAGACTGCCCCTTCGTCCCTCGCAGGCATACACACCTTATCCTTCGGCGACAGATTCGACAACCCCCCACCTCACAGACCCTCTCACAGCCAACCTCGGGCCCAGGCCTCCTCAGACAAGACCGGGTCCCACGCACACCTCATGTAGGATACCAGTTCCTTGAACACCACCTCCGTCATCATGTTTCCCTGCACGGCTGCACGCAACGCCGCCACCACCTTCTCACTCTCTGTCTCCCCGTCCTCCTGACCCTCCTCCCCGTTCTCGTCCTTAGTCTTCACGGCGCCCTCGTCATAGAGCTTGACCTTCTCCTCCTTCTCCTCCGTGCTCTTTGTCCTCTTTGCCATCTCTCCCTCCCCATGCCACTTTGTGTTGCCCTCAATATCACCCCCAATGACCACTCGGGGCAATCGACGACGTAAATGCTTCGACCAGTCTTTCCTTCCTCTCCCCCTCTTCCGCTTCCTCAATGTCGATTTACTCAGATTCTCAATTCTGGTTCGCAAAAACAGCGGGACTTGCCTCATCCTCACCGTCTCTCTCCCTTCCTTCTTCATTCCTACCGTTCTCCGAAAATGTGAAAATTCCTTAACGTCCTCGGCATTCTTCTCTTCCTGGCCTTCTTCCTCCTTCTCCTCCCTCCTCACAAGCGCCCACACCTCGTCTTCTAAAACACGGGCTTTGATCAGCATTCTGACTCTTTCACACTCAGTCAACACCTCCACAACCCTTTCCTTTATCCCTTCAAAGTCCTTTTCCTTGTTCCCCTCCTCTTCTTCCTCCTCGTCTTCTTCTTCCTCCTTCTCCTCCTCCTCCTCCTCCTCCTCCTCCTCGTCCCTCTACTTGTCTTCCTCCGCCTTCGCTTGTTCAACCACACTCCGTCCAGACGGTCCCGGAGCGTAGGGATCGGCACCTGCCGAGAGGAGGATTTTGACGATGCGGGTGTCCCTCCCTTCTGCAAGAGGAAGCGAGAGGGAGAAGAGAAAGGCAGGAGGGAAGGGGGGAGGATGGGCCGGAAAAGATATTTTGTGCGTGAGCTTAGTAACGATCGAATCCATGCGCAGGGCAGAGGGACAACGAAAGGGGCGAATAGGATAATAGGATAAAAGAAGAGGAGGGGGGGAGTCCAGAACGGGCGAGGAGGAAGAAGCGAGGAAGGAGGGTGAGGGGAACACAAAGTGTGAAGCACGGAGAGATGCAAGAAGCAGCAAACTCAGGCCGAAGAAGAACGACGTTACGTAAGACATAAGCATACAATTTTTAAAAATTCTGATGGATGCACCCACCAACGGCGTAGTCTAACGCGGTGTGATCAAATGCGTCCCTGTGCTGAAGGAGGGCTTGACGGAGGTCGGGTGGAAGGCCGTGAAGGAGGGCATGGACGCAGTGGGCGTAGTGGTGGAGGACCGCGATGTGCAAGCAGGAAGTGTTGTCCCTCTGCGACGTGACCGTGGGGTCGGCACCCTTGTAGAGAAGGAAGGAAACGATCGAGGCATGACCTAAGAGGGGAATAAAGAAGATGGCTAAGCTCATGAAGGTCACGATCTAGAAGAAGTTCTTAGGCATAGGCAGATGGGAAAGGGTGAAAGCTATCATCACCTCGCATGCACCCGAGATAGAGGGCACTTAGTCCGTTGTCGTCGCGGAGGTTGACGTCCGCGCCGTGGGCCACCAGGATCATCGCCATCGCACCCAGCCCCTCGCCCACGGCCAGCATCAAGGCAGTGCAATTGAAGGCGCTGGGCTCGTCGATGAAGGAGGTAGGAAGCCGGAGGGTGGTGGGGGAGGGAAGGACATACGACGAGGGGAAGGAGAGCGAGGAGGTGGCTGCGGAGGGTGGAACGCGAGGTGTTTCCGAAAGGATTTGACAAAGGGCGGGTAGATCCCTCCGGAAAACACATCTATGGATTGGACACCATCCCATGCCGTCTTCAGAGTGTCTTGGGTCTGGGCGTCCGGGACGCGAGTAAGAGGAAAGAGGGGGAGGAAGGGTGAAGGTGAGAAAGGACAAAACGGGTCCGGCAAAAGAAGCAGGTATGCCATTCCTTTTTTTAAATATATTCAACCCTTTAGCACGTGAAACTACCTTTAGTGCAGGCTAGGATAGCCCGAGTTGTATGGGAGTGGTGGACGCTTCGTGTCAGGACGGAGGCGCTTCGAGGCAAGGTCCCAAAGGCCTTGATTGAGACATGTAACTCATCTATACACAGCTAATTCCCACATAGATACGTTTATCCATATTAAATTCTAGTCATAAGGTCAATTTAATGAAAAGTAAGCAAGCCACTGTGTCGTCCTTCCTACATCACACGCCAAAAAAACCCCGGTGGGCAGACTATACGAGACGGACAGCATGAGGAAGTATGCGGGCCGCACTTTTTTTTTGCATGATAGGTCGTCTTTTTCACAATATACCACCTGGTCATCAAAGAGTGATTTATGATGGTGTGCTCTTTCTCTGTCGAAGAGCGCCTCATTTCACCTTTGGGGGGGGCGACACTGCGACTCTGCGCCTGAGGCCGACGACGCATGTTCGGTCTCTGGCATGGGGATCGGAATTTTTTGAAGCTGATTGTTGCACACACCATTGCTTCAAGTCCTCTCGCTCGCAAAACGACAACACAGATCCACGACTATTGAGTCTATCAGGACATTACAGGCACCAAGTGTTCGTGTCTCGTCGACTACCAAAGGGCCACCATTGCTGACTAAGGCCATTGGGTATGTGGAGGGTGGTGTCGGGCTTTTCTGTCGAAGGTCAGGGTTCAGGTTTAAGGTTAAGGTTTTGTAGCGTCAGAACGACTTGGACCAGTGATACAATTGCTATGTCCCCCGTTCTTGTCGGTGGTTCTCCCTTACATATGCCTAATAGAGCTCGTACTAGACTGATGGGCATGTACCATGATCACCTCGTCATCCCTTTCTGGGGCCCCATTTGAGTAGAAGATTCCGTCGGGATATACGCACACCATCCTGACGGGCGCAGTGAAAAGTCCGATACCACAACAGAGGTCTGACAAATTTACACGTGGACCAACTGCAAATTTAATTCACATGCTTGTTAACAGCCTACAGCTTTAACTCAGGTGTAGATATTTATTAATTTGTTTAAGGTTTTAAATATGCGTACATTGCCTTACAAGTGACAGGCCTTCCTCGTCATCCCTGCTCTGAAATTTTCTCCCTCCACATATATCGCCTGTGTTTCCTTTTTTGAAACACTGCAATCATTCTTCCATATTTGCGACCCCTCTTTAAACTCTTAAGCTATCCTTTCTATGTACATTGCATTCCTCGCCTCTTCTGCGAGATCAGTTCTCATCTGACGCTATTGTCGCATGCCGTAGAAACACACCTATATCTTCTTATTCAGCTCTGGTTCAATCAGATTCAGACAGACCGCATGACGTATGATTGTAAACGAGGTGGATCGCATGATTTTCCGTTCATCTAGGTCCTTTGCCCTCCTTCCTTGAAATATCCCCTCCTCTTCATTCTTTAAAAAATCGATTTTCTTTTTTTCCAAACCACACCACGGTGCTCATTCCTTTTTGGTCCCTGTCGACGCCTCGCCTTCTCTGTCTCTCGTAAAAAGTTGCCCGCGCGATCTCTTTCACTCCTCATCTGGTTCTCGCTTTTCCTTCTTCTTTCATCAACACATCCGCCCCCGCTATGTATTCCAAGTCACGACCTCACCACCCTGTCACTCCACACGAAATAAGACGTGTGACACGGAAAAAGATGCAGAAGATCTTCCATCTCCGTCAGCTCAGGTCCTTTAGCAGCAGGAATCATAGTTATGAAGGGGGGAGGAAGGGGAGGAAAGAGGGAGGGAAAATGGGAAAAACTACCATACCAATTTCTCTGGCAGGTATTTCGCCACGATCCCACGATAATGCGGCCAAAGCTTCTCCAAATCAACCGGAGGCCGATCTCGCCCGGCCCAGGCGGGAAGGGAGGCGAGGGCATCCGCCTGGAGAGAGAGAGGGAGGGAGGGAGGGAGGGAGGGTAGGAGGTAGGTTTAAAGCA
>NW_005802766.1:0-5292 GCF_000240725.1 Microchloropsis gaditana
TAGGAAGAAGAGCATAGGAACAAGCACTCGTCCCACAAAGGGTGCAAGACAGACACTTCTGACGAAAATGAAATCGATCTGCTTGAATATTCGCCTTTTACCGGCACTCACGTCGAGAACCAAACCAAAAATAAGTCTGTAAAGAGATGTTCGACTGCATCACATCCCTACAGGCTGTCTGGTGAGCGCTCCTCGAAACAGTATGTGATCTTTACGACATTTTCACTAGCTCATTCGTAATAAGAAGGGCATAGGAGCAACTTATTGGTCCCCAAAGAGTGCAAGAAAGACACTTCTGACGAAAACGAAATCGATGTGTTTGAATATTCGCTCTTTTCCGGCACACACTTCAAGTTCCAAACCTCCTTGACCACTGTGTAACGCGGTATCATTGTCCTAAAAATGTTACTTTGAAGCCTCTGCTCATGATCCCATTTGAAGAGGAAGCAGTAGGCACATCACGTTTGCTATGCACGTAGAAATGTAAGCACGTAGAAATGTACGCATTGTTCCGAGCGAAGGCGTTGAAGCAAAAGCTACCGGATACGAACCGAGAAAGAGCGAGGTTCTTCCGAAAGACGAAGAATGTTCGTGAAGAAAAGGAGGGAAAACGCACACTTGATGAATTTCATCAAAGAATACTCAAGAATATAATTATTAATAATTGGCTGCGTACTTATCTGGGCATTTTTGGGGGGCTGGTTGATAATCGACGTTTTGTTGGATCCTAGTCTTCTTCATATTCCTGTACTCAAAGCATACCAAGCAGCCACGGATTTCATGGCGGTAGGAAACTGGTGGGAGATGAATTAGATGGCGGTAGAAAAGTTGTAGGAGATATATACCATAAGCATTCTTCGTCCTTCATGATTGTATTGTTCTCCAAGTCTCTACGTGCAGGTTTGTAGGATCCGCCAATTCGTCACTCGGAGTATTCTTCGCAATCGAATTATTACGGTCCCATGGTGGTGGGGGGAGGGCGGGCGGGGAAGAAAAAGACCTCTTCTAAGGCGCCAATCGAAGAGCCAAAAGAAAGAGAGACGAACAGAAGAAAAGGAGAAGGAAATGCCAGGAGGGAAGGAGGAAAGAATCGAGGGGAAATACGCAACCTTGAAACAGATCACAAGGCAGAGAGCTCATGCCGCTCATGATAGATATTCTTGCCTCTCATTTATGCTGGAGTTACCTCACAGCATTAAAAGAAGAAATAGGCCAGACTTTCCATT
Organism: Microchloropsis gaditana; assembly: GCF_000240725.1. NCBI lineage: Eukaryota > Eustigmatophyceae > Eustigmatales > Monodopsidaceae > Microchloropsis > Microchloropsis gaditana. Next base: position 1,227 of record NW_005802766.1, read on the forward strand.
CTTGCATCGGTCCGCTACAAGTCTTTGATTGCTCTATCAAACAGCTACAGCCAAAGTCTTGCATCGGTCCGCTACAAGTCTTCGATTGCTCTATCAAACAGCTACAGCCAAAGTCTTGCATCGGTCCGCTACAAGTCTTCGATTGCTCTATCAAACAGCTACATCCAAAGGCTTGCATCGGTCCGCTACAAGTCTTCGATTGCTCTATCAAACAGCTACATCCAAAGGCTTGATCAACCAGCCCTTCCTTCTGCACTGCTTTCTGATTGAAAACCATAAACCAAGCGTACAAAGCACTATTTCTGCAAAATAATCACCAATGCAACCTTGTCTATGCGACGAATGGTTCATGGAATATGCTCATCACTTCTTCCCATTTGCATCTGCATAACTAAGTTTTCTCCCATCGACAGGCTATAAGTGCGAAGCAGTGGTGCAGATATTTTCAACTGATTGAATTTACGGTTCCCCAATGCTTGCCTTTGTATTCGTGCGATGTGTTGCTAAACACGACCGTCAAACACCTTGCACGCTTTCGCCATCATGTCCGGCCCAACCAACGCTCACAACATGCTTATTATTTCACTATGATCTCTCGGGAATACTCATGGTCGGGGCACGGCAAGGAAAGACCTAGAGCAATTGCATAGAAGAGAAAGGTCAAAGTTCTGCTCGTCAACCACTTACGGTTCTTATTTGGTTGAGCGTACGTCGTCTAGTAACGTACCAGCGGTCGACACGAGGCCTTTTCCTTTGCCGGTGTAAGCCGTAGTCAGGACTTCATCGGGGAAGCTGTTACCGCTTCCTTGCAGCTTTTTGATCACAGTTCCCTTGTAGATGATAGCTGAGTCCGGCTTCATCCCACTGCATGCGTGTGATGCGGAAAGTAAGAGGTACCGAACGTCAAGTAAATGCCATGCCACAATGCCCGTTTTGCCACTAGAAATCGCGCGTACCCTTCAAAGTCAGAAACGCTGGCAATGGTAGAGGATGCAATAGCTGAGAGAGCCTCTTGTGTGTAGAAGCCTTTGTGCGGAGTAATTAGTACATTCGAAAGAGTCCTGTGCATTGAAAAAGGAGAGGTGTTGGCATGTGACAATCACTACGCCCTACAATATTTTCTACAGCAATAACAGGCTTTACTCTTACATGAGACGAGAGAGCTGGTCGTCCTTTACTATCTCCTCCGACAGATTTCGATAGAAAAAAGCCTCTTCGTCTTCGTACGTGTCGAGCCCTGAAAGGGATGCAAGAGGAATCATCACGGATGCTGCGTAACTCTTTCATCCTTCTGAGACTTGCCCTTGCCCTCAAATGACGTGCGAAATACCATAGAGGACACGTACCAACAGCGCGAATATGTTTTGTCTTGAGGGCTTCAATGACGGCTTTAGTGTCCACCAACCCACCGCGAGAAGTGTTGATGAGGATTACGCCCTGCACATCGTGAGCACGCGGGTGATCAATTGTGTCGAGACATGTCCACATTTTACATCGAATCCAACGCGTATGAAAGGTGCACGCATACATGTCTACCATTCCCAGTTATTCAGGACGCAATACAGCGGTCAGTGTACGTCCCTACCTTTTTCATCTTTTTGAGGTTGTTCCCCCCGATTATGCCCTGCGTGTCCGGAGTAAGGGGCATGTGGAGAGAAAGAACATCCGAGGCCTAGATTATATAAGATGCAGAGGGCCGTGATGGCCGTCATGAGAGGTGAAGCGGTTCAATGATGGACGAGACACAAAGACGCTCGTGCGCTCCTCACCCGAAGCACTTCATCCATGGACGTGTATTTAAAGCTGCCCCAGCCTGCGATGTTGTTGCCTTTCTTTTGCAAAGCGAGAAGTGCAGGGTTCTCCATCACGTCGTATCCCAGCACGTGACAACCAAGGCCAACCATGATGCGGGCAAAACTGTCGCCTATCCTTCCCGTACCAAGGATGCCAACTGTTTTCCCGGCAAGCGAGAAGCCGGGCGACATCCCCTCCAAGCAAAAATTTCCGTCCCGCACGCGGTTGTACACCTTCACGTGCATTGAAACGAACGTTAGTATCTCGATAAATGCGTAATTTGAAACGATGATTGAGATATGTGCCTTCACCGACCTTGTGTGTCTTGCGATTCAGGGTCAGCAATAGAGCCAAGGCATGTTCAGCTACAGATTGAGGTGAGTACGCCGGTACATGGAAAACGGACAGCCCACATTTGGCGACGTACTCGAGGTCTACATTGTTACAGCCTGCACTTCGCAACGCAATAAGGTCAACGCCTAGTTCTAAGAATTGGTCGACTACGGCAGAGTTCACCTCATCATTGACAAAGCAACATACTACTTGATGACCCGCTGCCAAGGAGGCAGTTTTCTCTTCTAAATGAGCGTCGAAATAAGTAAGGGTGTGCCTGACGCGGACAAGAATCATATAAAGATATTGGTAAGCGGGAAAGGCATAAAGTCGTGGGAAAGTAGCAGCACTACCATGCTCTTTACATACCGGTGTGCGGGAGCAAGAGCATTGTTTGCAGCTGTCATGAATTTCTTGTCGTAGTCTTTACTGGAAAAGAATGCCACTTTCATATTTGGCGCTGTATTTATCGTTGGGAGGACAGTGAGTGAGATGTGCGTGATAGTATTATCGGAAGGATTCGAGGGGGAACGATGTGAGGTTCTTTCTCACTTACGTGGAGAGCGCGGTAAGTCTCGTAGATAACCGGACGAGTATGAGTTTTCACACCTGTTGGTAGGATGTACATCACGCAAATTTATTGGCTTGGCGCCGAGTGTGAATGGGGACCATGCAGCGTCAAGCCTTGACGGCTGCCAAGAGATGGTTTTTACAGGCTCGCACATGCAAGAATCAAGAGCCAAGGGGTCGGAAATCTTGACAAGGACACAGTGAATCAGGAAAGCACTTGTTACACAATGATGACCGAATTATTACACCGGGTGTCGTGCCATGGAAAGTCTCTGTTGCAGGCGACGCATGCTAGGACTTTGTGAGCCGACTGTACTGTGATTGGCTATTTGGCAAAGAGTAGAAGTGTGCAGGAAGGAATCGAATCTACCCATCAACAACACAGCACGTCAGTGGGCCATAAAAGCTTGACTTTCCAGCACGTTCGTATACTTGATCACTCTACTCTCTGGGTCACATTGTTTAAACTTATGTTGGACGAGGAGGAAGACGACCCCATCCGCCACATCGCACACATGCCCCGGATAGGGGAGCTTACATGATCTTTAAAGGACAACTTCCGTGGGGATTTGAACCTTCAACAATCTCACCATCGTCAAACGGTACATGTCAGTCTGTAAAGAGAAGTCTGACTGCATTACATGCCTACAGGCTGACTGATGAGCGCTACTCAAAACAAGATCAGATGTCTACGACATTCTCACAAGGGTGAAGCATAGGAAGAAGAGCATAGGAACAAGCACTCGTCCCACAAAGGGTGCAAGACAGACACTTCTGACGAAAATGAAATCGATCTGCTTGAATATTCGCCTTTCACCGGCACTTACGTCGAGTACCAAACCACAAATAAGTCTGTAAAGAGATGTTCGACTGCATCACATCCCTACAGGCTGTCTGGTGAGCGCTCCTGGAAACAGTATGTGATGTTTACGACATTCTCATTGGGTTAATCATGGGAAGAAGAGAATAGGAACAACTTATTGGTCCCCAAAGAGGGCAAGAAAGACACTTCTGACGAAAACGAAATCGATGTGTTTGAATATTCGCTCTTTTCCGGCCTTCACTTCAAGTTCCAAACCTCCTTGACCACTGTGTAACGCGTTATCATTGTCCTAAAAATGTTACTTTGAAGCCTCTGCTCATGATCCCATTTGAAGAGGAAGGCATGTCACGTTTCATATGCACGAAGAGATGCACGCATTGGTCCGTGCGAAGGCGTTGACGCAAATGCTACTGGATCCGAACCGAGAAAGAGCGAAGTTCTTCTCTAAGATGCTGGGGTGCTTGCTTTCCTTTCTTGATCAGGCTCGGCGTCTTGTGTAATTTGACATGCCACGGGTACTTTATGAAAAATGCTATTACCTGTATA
>NW_005802765.1:0-5287 GCF_000240725.1 Microchloropsis gaditana
CCGCCGCTTCGCACGCACTTCGCACAGCTTCCTCCGTAGCCTTTCCCCTGTTCGAGCACCCCTCTCCTCCATTTCTTCCATCCTCGGCCCCTTCTTCCTTCTGACCGTCGTCGTCCTCGACCAAGGCCAGATGCACGAGCCGCAGCGTCACGGAACCGGGCATATCCACCAGCGCCTTCTCCTCCAACAATATCCTCGCACCTTTGATTCCCCCGCCTCCCGGCAAGGTGGCCTCGTCGCGCGCCCACTCTGACCACGCATCAGCAGGGAGAAGGTACGTGGCCGCAAAAGCGTCTCGGGTGGACCGCAGCTTCTTCAACACTTCCAAACCCGCAGGCCTGCCGACGAGGGAGTGAGCGACCCCCCGCAAGGTCTCGACACAGGCTGCGTACGCATCATACGACGGGTGCGTGGGTGGGTGAGCGCCGCCGGGTTTGCGAGACTCTCTACCAGACGGGGTAGGAGAGGCCAAAGAGTCCAGTGCGCCGGTTACCAGGGCCAGGGCCTCCTCCTCGTGCACATCGCTATCCGCCAAGTCATTAACCCTATCGGATTCGTAGGCTTCTGCACCCTCTCCAGCGCCGGTGTCACTGCTGCTGCTGCTATTACAACTTCCAGTGCAGGAGGAAGAGATGGAGGCGTCGTCTTGCTCCATCATTACTGCGCCTTGGCTTCCCTTCCCCTCTGTATTGGCCCCACCCTCCTCCTCATCACTGCTCATTGCTTCGATGCGACGGCATGCCATAGTTGCAGGGTTCCTTGTGGTCTGGAATAATATTTTTTAGAGTATAGAAGCCCATGTGGTTAGTATACAGAACCCGGGACGCGACGAGCCTCCACCTCGACCTCGCTGCTTCCTCGCCGACACCGCAACGCACAGGGGCCGTGCTTGCCTGTTAGGGGAACTTTTCGTTCCCCCCCCCCCTGCAAAACCCATCACCTGCATGCGAATGATAATAATTGTTGCAATTTAAGTGGCAACTATCAAATCAAAAGTTGAATGCAGTTCTCTGCATAGCGTGTTATGTGTACCAGGCAACGTCCTCACCCAAGTCAGTCGCCTGCTACTAGTAGCAGTACAGGGGGCGTGCTGGGTGCCTAACTCCATGCATGATTGCTCTCACATTGTATCAACGGGTCCAGCCTATCGAATGTTTTAAATGTTCTAGCGTTATGTCGTTACTGTAGTGCCGAGAAGGTCGTCAAGGCTGGCGTCGCTCGGGTTCAAAATTTCTGACTGTTGCACTCCTTATTTTCCCATTTTCATTAATGATTGAGCAGAAATTGACTTTAGGTCTTACATTCATCATGAACAAGCACCTTCAAGATAGAATTTTAACTGGACGTAGAGATTTCTTCATTAAATTTCCTTCATTTTTAAATCGTTTATTCCAATTCCTATTCTTCATTTTCGTACGTCCATTTCGATTTTGTATTTTGCGATTCGTGGATTTTCTTCATGCAATTGATAGAAATAAGAGACTGTTTTCTCAGAGCTTTTTGTTTGCTAGTTTTCAACACCTTTCATCAGATTAACATAGAATTTCTTAGGTTTGGAGTGCATACACAATATTGCTCGCAAAGGTTGAGCGGGGATACGTTCGAGGAATTTTACCCCGCATAGAATTAGTGATTGCCTGCACATCCACAGAACATCTTGTATCGTGATTAATACACCGAATCCAAGAATGAACTGAATACATTTCGGTGGCATGCCCATCATTGCAAAGATTTTTCATCGTGCTAAGATATACGGAGCGTGAATAATAGGTGTCATTGAGTTTTGTTACGTAAACTAAACTACATTCAGTTCAAAGAGTGCCTACAATATTAATTTCACTAGGGTTACGTTCGCAAACGCACGAGCTACGTTCGGTGGAAGTGGCTCGAAAGAATCGCCAAACCATTGTTGGGTCAAATGACTGAAAAAGATTTGTGATTTTTAAGAAAGTCTTCAACACGGGCGACGAGCTTACAAAAATTAGCACATATTGTGTCTGGTGTTCAAATAGAGCTTACAAAAATTAGCACATATTGTGTCTGGTGCATAAGTAGACATTTCATTACAGTTCTTTCACTTGAACCGGCAAGTTGTGGTAGCTGTGGTCTGGCGCAGAAACCATAAGCCATACATTGAAGATAAATGGAGAAGAGGAAAATGTTACAATGAAAAATATGATCTGAGACCGCTGTTGCAGTCTAGTGTGAAACCTTGGAAGACTGAAGGCTAGACTAAATGAGGAAACATGCTGTGAGGAATAGGTTTAGTGAGGAGGTCTCCAACACTTCTCGGCCATAAAGCTTTTGTATCTATAAGCTGACATATGTACTGAGACACCATATCACCAATCGAAGGGGAAAGCAGAGGTGTGGTAACGCCGAGACAAAATTAAGAGAAAATGTGGTACGCGTCTGTCCTAGCTGGCTTCCGGGAACCTTAGATGCAAAGATATCCCCCGAGAATTTCCGAATACCCCGACGACCGAACCATAAGGTCCATGTCACGAACTCAATAAAGATGCACACCCCGTGCAGAAGCTATATAAAGCATCGCGCATTCATGATACTGAACCAGTGCGAGGTAGTAAATTGTCCTTTTATTTGCCGATGTGCTCCTTTTCCTTTCGTGAGTGAGGCATGTTTCTTGCTCAACATTATAGGTCAAAGCACCTCTTTGCTTGAAAAGCGAAGCAGGAGAGTTTCTACTTGCCTCTAGAAAATCTGCGCTATTCAGTTTTTCGTTGCTGCTCTAATCATACAAGATGTGTCCTTATCCAGATCCTAGAGATAATTTCTGGCTTCTGGTGTCCGCATCGGATTCAGTGACGTCACTTGGAGTACTACGGGAAGCATCATTACTTGAATCCTCGATTTGTGACTTTGGATTTCACAGTCACGCTACGGACATTGCCAGGTCTCTCCTCTCCGTTCTTGATCTTAAATGTCCTGTTTGTGGGGAATCGTGATCGCCATTTTGAGCTGCGGAATACATACATCAGCGTTTCCGCGCGGCGATGATGTAGCTTCCCAATGGATGGACAAGTGTGAAGCGGTGAGTCTGTCCTCTCTATCCTAAAAAGCATTGTTTCTCCGAATGCATACCGATCCAAACTTTTTCCCTTTCTCCCATTTGGACTATTCATGACCTTTCAACCTGTAATCCAATGTCTCCCGAAGGCTTTAGCGCGTCGCTACCAGGACTCTCAGGCTGCACCTTTCTGCAATGATTTGCTTCGACACATCTTTATCATTGTGTCGCCAAAAATCGGTGATAGAAGTGGAAACTACGATCTCGAAGCTGTGGACACGTTGGGCATAGTCATGACAAGCCACAGCTGGACTGAGGAGGGAGCGGCGGGGACGAGGAAGCCAAAACGTCCAGAGCGGCCTGACATGCGGGAGGAACCGCAGACGCTGGCATTACCGACGGGACGAAATAATGAAGCCAAGGTCGATGAGAAAGAGGAAGAAAAACCGTTACCTGGCCGGCGGTCTTTGAGGGTGAAGCATTCGAGCAGCATGGGGGGGCCCCTGGACACGGATAGCAGGGGGTTCTCCGAGTTCAAAGAGTGAGTGCGGCGGGCGAAGGAGGAGGGCAGAAGGAATTACCGATAGAAAGGAGATCAGAGGTTGAAGATCCACAGCATTGAAATGGGCTCACTCTTGATTGCTCCTCTGTCTTCCCTCCTGCCTTCATCCCGCCTCGTGGCCCCTCAGAGTTAAAGACTTCGTCAACCTGGGCCTCGCCTTGATCTGCGTCCTGTTCGCTGCCTTAGCCTCGGGGTTGACAATCGGGCTCCTTTCCATCGACACGCTGGACTTGGAGATCAAGCAGCGCGCCGGCACCCCCACGGACAAGCACCACGCCGCCGCCATCCTCCCCCTCCTCGCCCACCGGCACCTGCTCCTGGTCACGCTCCTTCTGTTCAACTCCATGGCTGCCGAGGCCCTACCCCTAGCTTTAGGCGAGCTGGTGCCAGGTTACGTGGCTGTCATCCTCTCGGTTACCGCCGTCCTTTTTTTCGGGGTACGAGGCACTTCTTGCCCTTTTTTCCTCCCATGTCTTCCGCCCTCCCTCGCTTTCCTTCTCTATTCCTCTGGGACGGGCGCTTTCTTAAAATTTATAACGATCCTTTTGCAGCTTCGTAGGTACGGGTCAGAGAATTTCCAAAATCTGTACACACGCCCTCCCTACCTTCCTTTCTTCCCTCTCCAGGAGATCCTCCCCTCCGCCGTCTTCTTGGGTCCGAACCAGCTCAAGCTTGGCTCTCGCATGACCCCACTGGTCTGGGGCCTCATCTTCCTTTTCTTTCCCATCGCGTGGCCTATCTCCTTGGCCCTGGATAAAGTCCTGGGGGGCGGGAGCGAGGGCGGGAGGGAGGGAGAGGAGGGCGGTGGGGAGATTGGACACGGGGGTGCCAAGCGCTACTCACGCGAAGAGCTGGCTGCTCTGATCGAGATCCACCACGACAAGACAGAGCGGGCCAGGGACAGGGGGGTGGGGAAAGGGATGTTCATCTCCTGGGTTGCGAAGGGGCGGGCGGGAAGGAAGACGAAGGCGGGGAAGGCGGCAGGAGGGGCGCGAAAGATGGAGCAACCTGAGTTGGAGGGTAAAGAAGTGAGAAAGGAAGCGACAGAGGTGTCGCAGGATGGGGAGGGATCCTTTCTGGGAGGCACGGCGGGCATTAACGGGCTGGCCGACGAGTCCCCCCTCCTTCCCCCCGCCCAGGCGGGCACCCGGCTGAGCAGAGCCTCCTCCGCCACCGCCACCTCCTTCGCGGTGCCTTCCCCCGCCCCGCCGCCCCTCATCGCCCGGCAATCCTCAGGCCACGTATCGTCCCTTGCATTCGCCAGCCCGCCTCTCCCCCCCCCCCGTCCAAGCCCCCTCCCCTCCCCTCCTCCCAGTCCGGCACCTCGCTCCTGCCCCCCCCGTGCCCCTCCCTCCTCACCCACCGAGAGGTCTCCCTCGTCCTCTCCTCTCTGCACATGATGAACAGACAGGTGGCAGAGTGCATGACTCCCTGGTCCGACGTGTGCTGCGTGGCCATCCCTCCCTCCCTCCCTCCCTCCCATCCCTACCTCCCCCCCGAGCTCCTGCCTTCCCTCCTCGAGTCCGGCTTCACTCGCGTCCCAGTCTACCAGCGCCTGCCGGAGGAGGCCGAAAAACAGGAAGGGCGTGCGAGCCGGCGGTGGCTGCGGGGGTACGTGTACACCAAGCCGAAGAGCACGGGGGGGCAGGAGGGACGCGGCCAGGGGGGGAGGGCCGGGACGGAAAAGGCTTGCGGGT
>NW_005802764.1:0-5285 GCF_000240725.1 Microchloropsis gaditana
GTTGTTGTTGTTGTTGTTGTTGTTGTTGTTGTTGTTGTTGTTGTGTTTGGTGATGTCGTGGTTGTTGTGGTGGCCGTTGTTGATGTTGTGGTTGATGATATTGTTGGTGTGGTGGTGGCTCTTGTGATTGCAAGTGTTGTTGTTGTCGATGTTGTTGTTGAGAGTGCAAGTGTCGTTGTTGTCTATGTTGTTGTGGCGGTAGTGGTGGTTGTTGTTGTGGTCGTGGTTGTTGTTGTTGGGGTTGTTGGTGTGGTAGCGGTCGTGGTGCTGGCTGTGGTTGTCGTGGTTGTTGTTGTTGCTGCTGCCGAAACCACTGGAGTTTGAGTTGCTCCAGCACATAGGGAGAGACAGCTCCCTTTCTTTCCGCTGCCCTCTGTCCCGTGAAGAACTGCTCGGTCAAATGCTGTGGAGACTGCTGTTGCTGGAAAGACGACTGGGAATGCGGCGGCAGCGCGCTTCGCGACGATCCTGCCTTGTAATATGGCGACAGACCACGTGTGGCTTCGGTGGAGATCACCTCTTGCCCCGCCTGAATCTGCTGGAGCGGGGCCAATCGATTGGATTGCGGGATCGGTGCTTGTAGGAGAGGCGGTGGGTCTCGGTGCTGGCCTTGCTGGGCATGATCTTGACGTTGGAAAGGGGCTGGCGACGGCGGCTGCTGGTGCTGTGGCAAGCAATACTGCTGCCGCTGTGGGTGCGAGTTGACGGATGGCGCGGGGCGGTACTGGAGGTCTTGCTTGTGTGGCTTGGGTAGCTCCGACGCAGGCACAGGCGGCATCCCCCCTGGCCGCATCTGCCCTGTGAGCGTCTCGAGGGGAGAGACCGGCGTCTCCAGAGCCCTCCCCCCGCCTGCAGCGATAGAATTCGGATTCCAAGGGAGCGCATGACTACTGCGGGCATAAGCGAGCCCTGCGTGCTCGGACAGAGCCCCTGGCGGTGCCTGCAAGGGCTGCCGTCCAGTTTGCTGCTGGTGCTCGGGGGGTGCTTGCGGCGCTCGGTTTCCTCCTGGAACAGAAGAGAGCGTGGCGAATTCTCCACCGTCCGCGTGTACCCCTATTGCGGTGGGCGCATGCGAAGCCAAGGGGTAAGAAAGCGTAGAGCGGGCCGACGGCACCCTCGTAGGGGTCGGGGCGGGCGGGAGGGTGGGAGTTACGGCGGGACGGAGGGAGGGCGGCAGGTGTGGATGGCCCGGGTGGGCCCGATGACGCATGGTGTGTGCGACATGCGAGGGAGGGGGTGGGGGAAAGCCTGCTGCCTGCGTTGGACGGATCTCTCCCCGTTCCTCCGCGGCTTTGGTAGTTCCGCTGCCTTGCCTCCCCACGAGTTCCTCCACGCTCATACCCGATCCCAGAGACAGAGCCTTCTTCGCCAGGGTCGGCACCAGGCTTCGGCGCTGAGGCGGCTGCCGTTGTTGTTGCTGGGCGCGGGTGGCTGCTTGCTGCCCCGTTTCTTGAGCGTTCGCCAAGACTTGGATCGAGACGTGCCGGAACCGCTCCTGCGCTTTCGACATGGCAGCGAACGTGATGGACGGCGGACGGGCAGAGGGAGCTCGCCTGTCGCCCCTTGGAGAGGGTCTTGAAAGCCGTTCCATGCCCGATGTCGCCGCCAGCCTCGCGTCCTCCCCGCCCGCCCGCCGAGACAAGGGGCTTGCCGTGGGGATGGCCTTGACGGACGGGTGGGCTGTAGGTAGACCTGCGGCCTTCCCACCCGGGAGAATGTTCTCGAACGAACCAGGGGAGGCCAGTGCGTCCACCGCGTTCCCTGGACTCATCCCGGGCACGGCCAGGCCCCTCATGGGCTCCGATGTCTCCCGCTTTAGCAGCGCTGGGTGCAGCACCTCCCCCACCTCCGGTCTCCCCGCCAGGGTCAGGGAGGACGCGTTCCCAGGCAGGGACAACAGGGAGGAATGGAGGGCCCTCTCGGCGGCGTCGGCGTCGCAGGAGGAGAGGGAGGACGCGGCACCAAGGGGAGGCGGACAAGGGGGCCGCGGGTCTTCCTCCGAGAAGAGGGCGTGCAGGTCCGCCCAGTCCATGTCCAGCTCCTCCAAGGCCTCCGTCATTCCCGCCACGGGTTCCGTCACGCGTCGATTAGACACGGAGGGGGGCTGGGCGATCCGGGTATCCAACACGGAGGTCGGAGGGGCCAGCAACCGGTAGTGCTGGCGGCGGTAAGGGACGGGTGGGGGGGGTCGATCGAGGGGGAGGGAAGGAGCCGACGCCGGGGGGGCCTCCGTGTCGGGGAAGGACGGGAAGGCTGCCTGGAGCATGCTTTGTTCCAACCGAATCGCCTCGTCCTGCACCCTCTGGTCATGCGACATCATCTCCGCCACCGTGAAGGTGGGTGCGGGGCCTCCTGCTGTCCCCTTCTTGCCCCCTCCCGGGTTCGCCCCCCTCCCCTTCCCGGAGCCCCCGGACAGGGTCGTGTGGACCGGCGCGCCGAGGGACGGGGCAGCAAGGGAGGGGAGGGCCTGCTCCAGGTCTTGGGCGAGGACGGGGCCCGGGAGATCAATAAAGGCCCTCGACACGTGAACGTCTGTGCCCGGCGTGCGGGTGGCCCCAACGTTCTCGGTCTGGCCCTGGTAAAAACACCGCGGACGTCGGTCGCGGCACTCCATCACCACCCGGTCTCGCCCACGCGTGCGTGGCGACGCGGGCAACGTCCGGAGGATCTCCAAGGGCAAGACCGCGCTCTGGTCCAGGCATCGGAGCATGTCCCGGACGCGGGCGGAGTAAGGCTGGAGGGGCCCCATCACCTCGCCGCCTGCCCTCCGTACCAGAACCCGGGGGGATGGGGCCGAGCAGCTTCCAGGACCGGGCGCTGTCCCTCTGGTCCCGGAGGACCAGGCAATACCCCCCAGGCCAAAGCGCACCCCGTCCTGATAAAGCTCCATGATCACGCCCGGGTCCCCCCGAAGCTGCGCATTCACATCCTTGGTGCTGACCCGACCGTTGCTCGGTTTCTTCGCCCGGCCGATCCCTCCCCAACCTCCAGGAAGCTTGCCTCCTGTCTGGCTGGCGCTCGCGCACGTGTGGCTGCTGCTCTCACTGCCACCAGTCCCACCCCCCACGGCCCTTCCTTGTTCTTGCCCTGGGGCGCGCGGGAAACGACTTTCTCCCTCCCTGTCTCCACGAGGAGCCTCCCATTGACCGGCTTCGGTCCCCGGGCATGGGAAGGGAGAGGATGAAGCTTGCACCGATTGCAGTGCCGGGGTTGGGACGGATGCGTGTGAAGGCGAGGGAAGGGGAGCCTGTGTAGGGGAGGAGGACGACGCCGTCGCGGGGCTCGGGAGGGCCGTGCATGGTGGAGGGGTTGGCACCGGAAGGGCCATGCCAGCCGTGGCATCGATGTTCCCGCCATCACCCAGGCTGGGCATATCCCAGAGGCCGTCGCCCGCGTCGCCCGCCTCAACTGGGCGGGAAGCCGGCTGCCGGTTCTGGTCCGGCGACCGCCCTCCGTTCTCATACAGCACGTGGTCAAAGTCGGAGTCCATGTCGAAAATCTCCAGGTCGTCGCCGAACAGGTCCGGCACGCACTCCTCTTTTTTGCCATGACCTTCTCTTGGGCGGCCTAGCCCTGGAATCAGAATTTTTTCCTGCTCGAGCCCAGTGGCATCATGCGACCCCAGGGGGGGCGCCGCCCGCTGGCGTTTCCGATGCGCAGATTCACCCCGGATGCCGGTTCCAGTTTCACGCACGACGCTCGACGATCTTTTGGCTCCCATGGTGGACGATAGGATTCAAGCGGGCGTGACTGTGCTTTTGCCTTCAATTTTGATGCCCGACAACGGCTTATTCCAAGAAGCACTGTGCGTGTACGAGGCTGCCACCGCTCCTACACCCTCAGATATTGTCTCCCCAGCATCCCAGGATGCCTCGATAAGCTACTTAAGGGAGGCTAGAAATATAAGCCGCGTGGATGTGCCGCTTGTAGAGTGCTCTAGCGGGCCTTGGAAGACCTGTGAAATGGGCAGATACCTGTGTCAGTGTTGGCTAGCAAAGCTCTTCCTACAAGCCCCCAAATTAGACACCATCCGAATTTTTACACGCCGCGCCGACATTGCTATTGCCGAACTCAATGTTACACAATTGGAATGCGTAGTTTTGTCGTCTTCACGTGCGCACCGTACAACCTAGAGAAAAAGCTTCAATGTCCAATGATCTGTAACGCCGACGCCGGCCCCCCCACTAGGTCAACGCCAACTCGAATATCCATAACCCTTCAACACAGAGCGACTCAAAATCCTTCACCTACTCTCCATTCACAACTACATCCCTCCCCGGTGCTGTATATGTCTCTAAGGCACGGGACGTGTGTGTGTTCACCGCACACAAGGCGGCGCCGGCATGGAAGGTGTTACACAAGGCGAAGCGAGGAGCCCCGAGACTCGTTCCAACACAGAGCCGCCAATGTCACGACGCGAAGCCCGCAGGAAGGCTCATTTCCCACGTTCACCTCGCGGAGCCCCCCGAAACAACTCGATGGACATGCCACCCGAAGCGTGTCGGAAGCCAGCGCTTTTCCAGACGGCTTTTCTCCGGGCCTCGGATCAAGACTGGATGTGGGGAGGGGACTCAAGGGAGGAGCTCGCTGAGCAAACGGCAAGGAGCCCGCCGGCGACAAATATGGACCAGGGTAAGCTTTCTAATTATTTTCCCGTACCTGCACATGCGGTTGTACAGGGCTACGTAGCAACGAGAGAATGCGAGCAAGGTTGCTGTCGACGGCAAGGGTCGGGTGCGGCCTTTCTTTTCCTTTTTCTCAGGTCAATGCGCGCGCTATTCGAAGTCAGAGCAGCAATGTCTCCACGCCGAGTCCTCCACCCGCGCCGTCTGAGGACGAAAAGCCCCAGGTGCACCTTCGGCAGTATTTGGACGCGTGGATGGGCAGCACAGGGACAGTCAGCACGCCTCGACACCAGAATCAAGAGAGTCCCGCCGCAAGTCGAGACGCACAGCAGCCTTTCTCCCCCCCTCATGCTCCTCCCATCGCCATGACGGTGGCGGGAAAGTCCTACCTGGTCCCCACCCTCCGCCTGCCTCGCGGATTGTCACCCTCCGAATTGAAAGCTGGGCTACGTGCCACTACGAGTTTGAGCGCCGGATACTTTCAAAGCGCCCCCATGGTCGTGGATCTGGGGGAGTGGCTGATTTCTCAGCCTTTGCCCCGCGGTGGCGTGCGGACGGCGTCCGCAGGCGTGGGCGGGGAGGTGCTGGACGGGAGCCTCCTCGCTACCTTTGTGGCGGCGATGAAGGAGGCAGGGCTCCATCCTGTGGGCATCGCGAATG
>NW_005802763.1:0-811 GCF_000240725.1 Microchloropsis gaditana
GGGAGGGAAAGAGAGAGAGGACAATGAGTGGGTGAGAAGGAAGGCGTTGGGGTGTGAATCTTCGTAGATGCGTCGTGTGAATCAGGCGCTGGAGAGGAATCGCTTCAGGAGCCAATCCGGGCTAGGAGCTTCACTGAACAAACGTTGATAATTAATAATTATTTAATCAATTAATCAGGTTATGCATCTGGTGATGGAATTTGATGGAGAACATCCTTCCACTTTTTCATGTTCGCCGCATATTCGTGTTTTCATATTTCATGTCCATTTTCACATTCTTCCACTACCATTCCCAGACACCCCATGAGGCGTCTTGCGATTCCTTTCTCCCTCCTAAATTTAAGGTTTCTTCAACCATACTTTGGGTCCCGGCCATCTAGCTAGCAAGGGCCTTGATATATAAATAAAGCCTACATGAAGCATGCGTTAGAGATGTCTCCCATCCTTCAAAGGTTTTTATTTTTAATTCCGCCCACTTCACCATCCTCCCCTCCCCTCGCTTCCCTCTTCCCGCACCCTCCCCTGGCCTAGCCCGTGCGGTGGAGCCGTTTCTCAGACCTCTGAGACCTGAATTCCTGCCCCTCGTTGACAAAAAGCTCAGGCCCTGGCATTTCGCTTTTTCGCGGCACCAGGGTAATCGCTTTAGACTCTTGATGGTCTTATGCTACGCTTTCCTCCCCATGACCGTGGCGCATCGCGAGGGAAGTCATGTGACAGTACAAGGCACTGTATGCCTACGACCTCCTCCTCAGGGCTCTTTCTTTTGCTTCCTGCCTGCCCTCGCTTCCTCCTTTCCTGCCTCCCTTCCCCC
>NW_005802763.1:4427-5278 GCF_000240725.1 Microchloropsis gaditana
CACGAATATTTCATTCAGCGGCAAAAATGGACGTGGTCGAATGGCGGCAGTGGCGGGGGAGCTAGGCAAAATGCAACGCAATGTGGAATAAGCGAGGCCTTGAGTTTTGAGCGAGACAGGACGAGGTTTAAACTAAAAACGTGCAATCCGGCCAGTCCAAGGCCATGGCCAGCGTTTCGATAGGCTGGCGGTCGTCCTCTGTGATGTGCGAATAAGAATTTGGCTGTTGGTAATGAAGGAAAGGATGTGCAGGAGTTTTGGACACAGGAAAAGGCAAAGTAGAAGCCTCTGCAAGCAACCGGAATGTGAGATAGTTAAATTGCTCTTTTGTCCTTCGCGGCATTTTCCCTCTCATGCCTGTTCATTTTGGCATCATCACTCCATGCTTCCTCTTTTCGTGCATGTACGCCGCATATCGTAGGCACATGACAGGTTGAAAACTTTCCTTGACCCCATGTCGCGCATTGCGTCGCCTGAAGCAATGGTGTACTTCTAATAGTAGTGGATACTTCCTCCCAAGCACAAGCCACCGACGCGCTCGCTTTCTCCCCGCATTGGCGCGCCTTTCGTCCGACCAACAAAGACTCGTCACCTTCATGGAACGCACGTCCATCGGGCCTCGGCGTGTGGGTGAGGGGGGGGCAAACAGAGGCTTAAAAACCTCCCCCACGGTGATTTCTTACCAAGAAGACGCATCATGCCTCCCTCCCCGCGTGGCCCAAGATGGCGGTGAAAGAGGGATGTACAAAAGGTGCGGAGCATACATCAAGGCAGGAATACATGACGAGGAGCCCGCGCCATGGTGGGAGTGCATGCGAGAGCGGTGGGTGAGAGTAGGCAAGGGCGGGACG
>NW_005802762.1:0-231 GCF_000240725.1 Microchloropsis gaditana
GAAGGAGGAGGCAAAGGGGGAAAATGGAGTTTAAGAGAGCATGCACCAAGGAAGCTGATGGGATGGGAAGGAGAACAGGGGGGAGGCTGCAGGGGAGGGAGGGAGAGAGTGAGATGAGCATGACTTACCTCCGCCCAACCCAAAGATGGATCCCCGATTCCTCCTGACTGCCCTTCCCTCCCTCCCTCGGTCCCTCCCTCCCTCGGTCCCTCCCTCGTGCTTAGCCAAGCC
>NW_005802762.1:3078-5275 GCF_000240725.1 Microchloropsis gaditana
GTAGCTTGCTAGCCTCCTCTCCCTCCCTCTCCTTCACGGCACGCACGTTTTCTTTGCAGGTAGACCAACGCGGCCGCCACGCCCGCGCACACCACAAGGATGACAATGACGACAGCGAACGACAATGAGTTCTTTACCGCGATCTCTACCGTCTCTTCCATTCCCGGGGGGGGAGAGCCGGTGCCCTCTCCCGCGGCTTTTGCGGCCTCAGCAGCAGCAGCGGCCGCTTCTTCTGCAGTCAAACCCATTGAATGTCGAGCGCTTGTGCGTCTGTGTGCGCAGGATGGATATAGAAAGAAAAAAGTGGATCATGAGTTAAAGGAGGGCGAGGCGGGAGAGATCGCTGTGAGGGGAGGGGAGAGGCTGTCTATCCCCTCGAAGTGACCTGGTTTTGGTAAAAAAACAAAGAGAACCACTTGTTCTTGATATTCATGCTACTCATTTACGAAATTGACCACCCTATTGTTTGTTGAAAAGACCATGGGGTGGAAATGTTTGTGCGATGTCACGATAGCCCATGATCACAGCGATACCCCGGGGTGAGAAAAGCACTGAATATGGCCAAGAACAACTCAAGCACGCCTCGCACCACCGTCCAGCTTCTCCCACCCGCTACCCGACACGGCCATGCACAAAGGACATGCGTCCGTGTTCGGCTTTGTGAGTCACAAAGAGTAACATGTTAAAACGTCAAACTCAAATCCACTGAAAGTTGCAGAGGCCTGAGATCCATCCACAAGCTCAGTCTTGCCACAAAAAGGTCAAATTTGCACTCACGCCGTATTCCTACCGCGTGAAGGACGCGACAAAAATCTTGACAGGCAGTCATTTTAGAGGAAAAGTGCGGTTTTGGTCGTACGTGGGCGAGATATTTTTGTGTTTTTGCCCTATTTATTATTTCCTCCTGTGGGTCATCGCCTTCCTCCCTCAGACCGCAAACCTCCAGCACTCCGACCGAGACACGATTTTGTGGTTTTTGCGGTGCTTTTTTTTCCCTCCTTCTGACGTGGTGCATTTGTGTCTGGCATGCATGGTGGAAGATGGGGTTTATTTTGTGTTCGATTGGCTTATTGACATTTTTTTGGGGCCCCTGCATGCACAGAAGCTGACGTCGCGGAAGGAGAAGCGCTGAAGGGGAGGAAAGAATCCCAACGCCCTCCGGAAAACCAGCCTACACAACACGACAACATTTAACAGGGACATGCACGAGACGGAAAGGTCACCACGGACGATTTCACTACCACTCGCGGCGGATCGAGCGTTGAGGCACATGTTTGAGCGCCCACAAGCTTTCTCATTGTTCTCCCTGCGAGCTGCGTCACCCCACAAAACCCCGCATGGACTCAGTCCTTCCTTCTTGACGGCCAACACCCCTCGACGGGAGCGCAAACGAAGAAGACAAGGAGCGCAAGAAGAAAAGGCAGGGCGAAATGAAACGTCCTCCTCTACCTCAGTTTGCACATTTGTCCTTCCTTCAGCACGGAGACCTCCTCTCCCTCCCTGCGCCCTCCCCTCCCTCCTCCTCCTCCTCCTTCTCCACGCAGCCTCACCGCGCGCCAGTGCCTTCCCTTCCATCTCGTCACGTGTCCGCAAAGAAGACAAAGGCTCCGCGCCACGTGTGTTGAACGGCCGTGGTCACTTTTTCCTGTCCCCTCCCTCCCTTCCGCCCTTCCGCCCTCCCGCCCTCCCTCCCTCCCTCCCGCCCTTATCGTGCCAACGTCCGTCGGCATCCGTCCCACTCTTCACCAGCACATCGGCCCATCAACCACCCGCTTCTCCTCCCCCGGTTGCCCGCCTTTCCTCCCCTCCCTCCTCCTCCCCTTCCTCCCCTCCCTCCTCCTCCCCCCCCCCGCAGCCTCCACAAAGCCCGAGGATGGAGGTTGCCTCCCACAGCATTCCTCATCCTGAGAAAGTCGCACGAGGTGAAGGAGGGGATGAGGGAGGGAGGGAGGAAGTTAGGGAGGAAAGGAGGAAGGGAGGAAGGAAGGGAAGGAAAGAGGGAGAGCGGGAGGGAAACGGGAAGGGAGGGAGGGAGGGAGAGACGGCGATGCAAACGCTTCGGCCGCAGGGGGTTAGAGACACGCACATTCCTCATGCTCCTTTTGTCCTTTTGTTCTTCCCTCCCCCGCAGGCGGAGAAGACGCCCACTTCATCTCGGATTGGGACGTAGGAGTCTTTGATGGCGTGGGGGGGATGG
>NW_005802761.1:0-5270 GCF_000240725.1 Microchloropsis gaditana
AGGCGGGCTGTTCGGGACCCGAGCTGCATAATTCTGAGCTACTTCTTCGGGAGAAAGGACTCGATTGTACAATGCCCAGAGGTAGATGTTGCCACAGAAAGGTTTTGAGGTGCGAAGTGCCATATCAGGAGGCTGTGAAAAAAAGAATAATCGGCTGTTTGGGCTGATAGTTATCCTGACATCAATGACACCATCATTGATAGCTTGACCATTGATATATAGCAAGCAATAATGACGGCCTGCTGTACCAGAAAACGGATCTGGCTCGCAGGTGTATACGATGTGCAGATTCCCCGGCGGAGTATCTCTCAATGAGGGTCCAGGCATAGATGTTGACTCATCGCTGCCTGTAATCACCCGTAAAACTCCTGCTTGTATGACCAAAGCTAAGTCAGGTGCTATTGTATTCGCACTAGGAAAGTCCATGGTAAAAATGATATACGTTTTGTCATCATTATAAGCGATAAGATTGTGACGCATCCATGTTTCCACCGTGAATGTCTGCGATGTTGTAAATATACCGGCCCAGTCTGCGGTCGATTCTGTCGAAGAGACGCGCTCAATAAATTCGGGGATGGAGTCTGAGTTTGTTATGCCGTCCCCAGACTCACGACAAAACGATCCGTTTACTAACAGAGAGCCTAAGAGTGGCCTCTCAGGCGAGCTCGAATCGGGTATTGTACCGGAAAAGCAGGCTTCGTTATCGAAGGTAAATAAGGCAATTTCGTCCGATACACGATCATTCAGGATGGCCAACGACTTGCTAAAGAGTATGGAAACGGTATGAAGAAATTGCAGCAGCAAACGGACTGGAGGTCGACGCAAACCTAACACCTGGGTGACGCTTTTTTGTCTCGACATCTGGATTTCAATATGGTATGCAGGATAGCACACATTCAAATGAGAGTCTCCATACTATGTATTGATACCATTTGCATGGCTAATGACATGTGTACGTATGTCAAACGAGATCGACGAATCGATATCGAGCGTGAGCGACGAGCAGTATGGGCCAGTGACAGCTGACTCGAGATGACATGTTGCCGAA
The DNA here is from genome assembly GCF_000240725.1 of Microchloropsis gaditana. Taxonomy (NCBI): domain Eukaryota; class Eustigmatophyceae; order Eustigmatales; family Monodopsidaceae; genus Microchloropsis; species Microchloropsis gaditana. Next base: position 1,049 of record NW_005802761.1, read on the forward strand.
GTACCGAACGCTCTCTGACGGACGGTTTCGGACAGGCTCGGGCATACAGTACAGTAGAGTACATATGCTTTGAGATGCTGATACCACACGTCAAAGTACTCTTCGCATTCAAAACTGAGAGCTTGTCGATTATACTTCTTAAGCAGAAAACACTTGTCAATTACTTTGATTCCCAGAAGTGTGACAGCTTGCCTACCTGTGCCAGTAAACGGCTTTCAAAACTCGCATGAGAATCAGTTTCAGATTGAGAATCAAGAATCGCTAGCACTCCATTGCTCGTGGCAGGGATACATGCATGGCTCTACCGAAAAATACACACATCTCTAGCAGTCATAATCCATCAAACCTGCGACTACGACTGCCAACGAAATGCTATGTGATCGAATCTGAAAAGCTGAAAACGGCATATGCTGTCATAATCTTGGGTACGTTGTGGTAACGATGATGAACAAATCTTACTGCTCGAAAACTTCCCCAAAAAACATACACACTATGCAATGCGTCCGCCCAAGGTGTAATGTCATGAGGGCATACAATTAAATCGAAAGGAAAGACACTAAGTAAAGATGGGTTAGGGAGGCAGAGATCGGACAGTTCTGCGAAAGAATGAGTGGATGAAGAGTTGCCACCCATTATCTTACACAAAATCGCTCACACACTTTGGTTTGTCAAAGCATCATTCACTCATCGCGTGGACTTGAAAGTCGAGGACAACTCCGTCATATCTGAACCAATTGCCCTTAAAATAGCCATCTTTAAAACCAGCTCATCTCGTCATTGTAGGTATTTTATCTATTTTTATTGGCACTCGATCGTGTAATATATCAATATTCTCCAGAGCTTCTCAATGAAAACATCCGCTTCATCATCAAAAACCAAGCGTAGCTCGGCAAGTAGTTTGTTGGGATGACAATGGCTTGTAAGTTTTGAACATATAAACTCTATTAGAGTATTCTCCTCTTCCCCGAGAAGTTCTATTACCTTCGATGCGACCCAGGCTCGCAATTTACTTGACACGAGACTGTTTTTATCTACAGCGACCCAATCGACCGGGTACATTAAAAGGGCTTTTCTATCCTGCGGTATTTTGCTCACAAGTCGCATCTGACGCTCACATAATGGCTTGAATTTGCGTATGTTTGCGCCACAATGCCTCGATGCGTTCGAAGAAGCGTCTTTAGACCATCTCTGATCATTCCTTGCCTGCTTTTGCTCTGTATTCTTCTTCAGAGGCCCTAATTCGTCAGCCGCCGGGGGCTTTGTGTCATATGATGTCCTCATATTGCTTTCACCGACATCGAGCATTACGCAAGTATCGACTTCCCGTAATATTCCTGGAAAATCAACCGTTCTTTGGCAGTCTCTTTTTTGAAGGCACTGCGACCCATGAGAATGATATGTAAGCAGTTTGGCGCCCGTCACATCATTGCTGCCAATCTTTTCGTCATTTAAGCAGCAGCACCCGGACGCTTCTTCGCAACCGTCCCTTGCTTTACTTTTGCTAATTTCGCGCGTCTCTTCTGCTGCACTATGCGGGACCTTCATCTTTGCCTCTCTTAGAATAAATTCTGCTGTCTCATTTCTGCGCTTTTTTTGTCGAATTTCCAAGCGCTCTTGCTCCTCCACACGATGCCGAAGCTCCAGTAATCGATGTTTCTCCTGCAGACGACCACGCTCTGCCTCGGTTGTTCGAAAACGATCCAGCTCGCCTAAAACGAGCAAGTCATGTGCAGTATTTTTTTGCATACCGCTGAGGGACGATGAAGGGTCCCATCCCCCGGTCAAGAGCTCTGCCCTCGACCCACACCCGCTGCCACAGCCTCCTTCTTCCTCTGCCCCATGTTTACACCGTTGCCGCTTCGCAGATGCTCGAACCTCCCCTTCCCCAACATGAACGCGCAGGTGTTGTTGTTCTATGATACTTGTTAATCGTTCTTTTGTGATTTTATCCTGGGCTGCATCCTGTTCGCTGACAGCTAACTCGACCAAGCGCGCAAGCTCCTTGTTGTCTAATTTGACGAGAACCGGTTGGCAGTCCAATTTGACCCCATTCATCAGTTCAAGACATCGCCTGGCGTAGCTCGGCTGCGCATATTGGCAGAAGCCGAAACTTTTACCCATAGCTCGCTTCCATTCAAGTATTTTCCCGCACTGCTCCAGCAGGGTGTAGATTACATGGTCCGGGACCGTTGGAGGTAGTCTTCCCACAAAGACTGTCATTGGGTCATCCTCTCCACTATGTGAGGATACTAGTACTGGTGCTGTACTTGAACACTCTGTCGCGTGGACTCGTCCGTTTTCAGCTATGATGTCACAGTTGTGCCTCAGGCTATCGGCTGCATGATCAGAAAGGGATGCTTCGCTAGCTCTCATGAGAGCAGACGCAGCTTTATCAGCTGGTGGGGAGATAGTTGCGCTTGTTTCACGAGAAAGATGAGTCTGCGAAGATACGATATTTTTGGGCAGAGAGAAGGGCGGTGGGGCACCGCGTGGTGGATCACGGGTCATGTTGAGCGGCGGTCCCGGCGTCGGAGCGAGCTACTGACCCTGTAAAAAAGGAATTTGAGGCGTTAAATCAAACACACTTAGTTGTACGTAAGTAGCAAGGATACTGGGCGCCATCAATGCCAAGCATGGTAATTTCCCATCCACTGACTTTGCTTCCTCAGACCTAGCGGAGGAAGGCGCAGCATGCATTGCATAACAGGCTAGGAGAAAGCCGCACAAGAGCCATCACGGTGGTGGGGCCACGTCCTAGCTCAGGAGAACCTATTTACGACAAGACCAGATGTGCGGGTCACAGCTTCTGGACTGACGCGCACGCGAAACACCGTTTAGGAGCTCAGCGACGGCTGCGTCCGACAGGGCGGGCAAGATTGCCGCTAGACGAGCTTGCTGAGGGCTGTCGACTGCCTCCTGACCCCCCGCTGCTCGGGTTCAATAGGGAAATGCACCGTTCAGTCCACGTCACACGAATATATCAATACTTTAGAAAAATAAGTCTTTTGGACTGTCGCATACCCGATATCCTGAATACACTCTCCTTGCAAAGGCCCAAAAGCTACGTTCCTGACCCGCATTTTTTGTCGGAATCGTCGACATGCGACCGAGAGCTCAGCAGGGTAAATTACGCCGCCGCCACAAAAGAAATGCAATATTTGCAAGCCATGAAAAAAAAAATCCGACATAAACTGGTCCCTTCTTGTACCATTCTTGCTTATTCGGTACATGCGCTAACATTCGATCAGAACTTTGGCTATATTTTTCATGCATACTGTGTTGACCCTTTTTTCCCCTTCTCCACTGATTTCATCATATTTTAGCTATCACCACGTGCCCAGATTGTTATGCAGGTAACCTTTTTTTTAGCTGGGCTCTTTTGCACCTTGGATAGCTTTGCACATTTTTCTACTGTCTTTGCAAGCTACCAAAGGCAAGTAAGTCCGGAAGTTATTTTCTCAATGGGCCATGACGAATGTCTCGCTGGTGATGTTTTAGATGGACAACCACTGAACGCACTCGGTTCGTTACATTTGAATAAAGATTGGATTGCATGTCTAAATGGCGACGGCATTGAGCATATCAGCCGTTTTGAATCGCCCATAGAAGCCGATGTCAGTTCTGAAACAGGGCCTCCTGAAGGGGGCTTTGCGTATGCCTTATCTCCTTTTGAAAACCTTAGCACACCTGCAGAGAAAAACATGTCAATTCAGGTATGGCTGAGCGTACATTCTAACTGGACTGATCATCAGATGGCCGTCATTTTCTCGGTGGGAAATGAGAGCATGCTTCGTCTAAAATTATTCCAAATGAATGCAAAGCTTTTTATCAAGTTTACGGCACCACAAGGCACATTGGGCGCTGCCACTCTCGACATAAGCTTTCCGCTGCCCTATAATACACCACCTACAGCGATTTGCTTGGTTATAACTGCAGAAACGAACTACATTTCAATGGCGGGGACTCCTCGGCAACGCATCGTACATCGGGTGTATGTCAATGGGGTTCACAATGCTAGTGAGAATCAGCGAAGTGCGCTCGATGGCAGACTCACGTATTGGGATGCAACAGACCGCTGTTTTTTTTTTCTGAGCCATCATTTTTAAGCACCGAAACAGTTGAGTGGTCCGGAAGGTTGTTCGAATGGGCATTGTACAATCGAGTCCTTTCTCCCGAAGAAGTAGCTCAGAATTATGCAGCTCGGGTCCCGAACAGCCCGCCC
>NW_005802760.1:0-386 GCF_000240725.1 Microchloropsis gaditana
TATAGATTCTGCGAGGTACGTGCATCTAGAAGTATTTAAAGATAAAGAGAAAACATCTGTTATTTTGATTCTCAAATATTCATTTAAAACCGTGTCTGCAGGGCATTTATGAGGACGAGCCACGTCGCTTCGAGTGTCAGGTCTACGCATATGGGGTTTATACTGCATGCTTTAATTTCTGCCAGAGTACTGGAGGCGAGCAAATCACGATGCTACCGAATCCTTCAAGCAGAATCGGCAGCCTGACACTGAATACGGGTGAAAATGGTCTACGATCTTCACTCGTGAGCGGGGACTATGCGTATTTCGGGTGAGGAAAAGTCAAAAGAAACACGCAGCATCGCAGGATTCGATGCGATCTGACTTTCTGATACGCTTCGCTATAC
>NW_005802760.1:3837-5239 GCF_000240725.1 Microchloropsis gaditana
AACCGTTGCGCGAGGACTACGGATTCCTCCCTCTCATGTCATGGCAGAGACACTGCCTTCCATCAAGGTGGCCAAAATAAAGGATTTGCAAAGCCATGGGCACGTGGTGGCAGTGGTCGGCGATGGAAGAAACGATGCGCCAGCCTTGGCGCAAGCAAACGTGGGCTTAGCTATCGGCGCGGGAGTAGAGGTAGTTCAAGGGGCGGCGGACATGAGGTAATCAGATCTGACCTCAGAGGTGTCCTGATGACCACCTTTTTGTCGAGGAGTATTGTCCGTCGCATCTATTTGAGCCTGGTCTTGGCCTTCTTATATTACATTGTGGGCATTCCTTCGACTGCAGTTTAACTATTGCCCTGGCTGCGCACTACCACCCCACCATACATTGCAAGGGCAGGTATAGCTCTTTCCAATGTCCCTGTGCTGACGAGCTCCTTAAACTTGAGGCGCTACAAGCCGCCCAACGTCGTAAAAGGTGCTCCGGATGACATAGGATGCCTCACCGGGGGAAATGGTCGACAGAATATTGGTGCAGGGTTTCGGCGACGGGAGAATGACATATTAGGTTTACTACCTTTTCAAACGCACGGAGAGCGAAGTTACGGAGGTCTTTGATAAGTCGTGCCATTTGTCGAAATCAGAGGTTGATTATGCAGCCAGTCAAAGCTAACATAGGTATCTAATTGCCATTCGGGCAGCTACGATGCGTAACAGCACGACATTCTATCCTTCGCGAAGCGCATTAGAGAAAGTTGAGATGTAGAGACTTATTGAACACTAAATAGCGTTCAAATTTCACGGTAGAAATTCTCAATTTAATCAAAATTTCAATTTCAATCTGTGCGTTATTAGTCATAACATGCTTGTCATCCCAATAAAGAGACACCAGACAATGTCACAGTCAGTGGCGGGTTTTGAGTTTAGAGGCATCAATCGTCCGATAATTCACGTGGACTTGCTCCCTTCATATACAGTGTGTACATTTTCTCTTGTATTTGTGAAACTAGGTGGATACTCTCACACCACACGATGAGAGTCTTGATATTTACCCTGAGCTTCTTTCAAGTTCTCCCGAGCTCCGGGAAGTGAAACCAATCTGACAGCATCTCTCGTAACAATTGTATAATAACAGGCATGAATCGAGCTCATTGCCCTTTGACACATATTTGTTTGCTCGCAAAAGATCCGACCCAAGAAATTCTGGTGAAGCATTCGAATCTCCCATCAACGAGACTACTCCCGAGATTCGCCGAAGCTCGTCACATTCTGTAATGTATAGATTCTATAGAAATTCTTCTGAGTTCTCCCGAGCTCAATATAACTCACCTCACCTCACAACGGGGACTAGGCAAAGTTTCATTTTCTTAAACCTTGGCATAGATGTAATTCCTTGCACGCAGTG
>NW_005802759.1:0-275 GCF_000240725.1 Microchloropsis gaditana
CTCCTCCCCTCCCTCCTCCCCTCCCTCCTCCCCTCCATCCTTGCCGCCCTCAGAACCTGCATGTCCTCGGCGACGGCCGCCATGGCCTTCATCTCCATATTCATCGGGCTTTCCAAGAGCAACCTCCTCACCCTGAACCTCCTGGGCTGCCGCCCTGAAGATGGGCCGGAATGCAATTCGTTCGATGCGCATTTACGCATGATCCGGTACCTCCTTCCCTTCCTCCCCTCCCTCCCTACGGGATGCAAAGACCTTTCTTGTACGAGCTTTTCAGG
>NW_005802759.1:3224-5222 GCF_000240725.1 Microchloropsis gaditana
CATGACCCCACCTACCGGCGAGCACGCCGTCAGGCGCGACAAAAACCCGTCGTTCACGCTCATGTCCGTGTCCAACGCACGGTTCATTTGAGGCGGGGCCATCGCCGAGGCCTTCAACTGCCCGTCCCTGTCCCTCATCAATAGCGTAGCCAACCCCTTTCCCTCCAAAATATCCTCGAAATTCTCGACGGTCCCCAACCCTCCGAACTGCGGCATGAGCGTGCCCCATCCCATCCCTTCTTTGACCAAGGATGCAAGGTTGGTCTTGACGACGCTGGCAGTGGCGCCCGTGGAGTAGTCTGCCACTACCAATACGGTCGCACTGGCTTTCATCAGACCGGCCGGCGCCTCGTTCTGAGGCAAGGGATCCCGTCGGGACACATACCATCCCACGGGGTATTCCACCTGCCAAAGCTCCGTGGGGTCCACATATTGCTTGCGTAGACCGATGTCGACCAAGGCTGCCGAGGGTTTTGGGAGGCCTAACAGAGTAGGGGCGGCTACACCCACCCCACCAACAAGAAGGGCGTGCCCCCAGGAATGCTGCAGGTATGATGCTCGTGATCGCAGGCAGGACGTGCTTTTTTGGGGTGCGGGAGGACGGTAGGCCAGGGATGCCAGCAACATGCTGAAGGCCACCTGGCAGACCAAAAAGGAGGGCAACGCCATCGTCTTTCGCAATGCTCCTGACCGGAGTAAGCTTGGGAAGGCCGTGCAGCCTTTCTTCTTCCTGCATGAGTGGGAAAGACGTGAATTGAACATGAGTTACGTGTCGTACAGACTTCTATGCGCGTGCCCCGGGCTGAGATGGAACGTTGAAGCGGAACTCTTCTGCTTGATATGAATGGGGACGACTGAGTCCATGACAAAACATCACCAAGCAAGAGGAATACGACGTGATAATCTACGGGATGCAAAGACCTTTCTTGTACGAGCTTTTCAGGCCGATTATCCCTGTATCCAGGGGCTCGTGGCTAAAAGTTTTATTGAGACATGCAGAGATGGGGAGGAGGTTCGTCTCCCAGGGCGCGTGGCTGGCGTCTCTGGCTTGCCCATGTCGCATTATAAGTGCCTTACAAGGTCGAAAGAGTCCATGACACACGTGGAAATTGTAGTCCTTGCTCATTGGTTGCGGTGACTTTGTAAAATTTGTACAGGGTTTTCTTTTTTGCCAAATTTTCTCCTCTCCTAAGACCTCTAGGGCGCGTTACAGAACTCGGACGGAAGTTCCTAATTTTCCTGATTTATTCCACTCCCCCTCGACAAAAATTTCTCACAATAATTTGACACTATAAACAAGGCACCAGCTATGTATAAAAGGCGGAAAACCCTCCGAAAACTCGATTCACAAGGCTCCCCTGTCCTGACCTACGACAAATAACCTGTTCGACAATCTTTAGACGTCTTGATGCATTACACAATTCTCTCTCACCTTGTGTGTGGCAGTTCTTGAGCCAGACATCATATCTGTCATGGACTTCCTAGCCCATCCTTCCCCCCTCGGTGCACGCGTCGAGTTCGTGTACAAGCCGTTTGACCCCATTACTGCCATCCACGCTCCTTCCATGTCAAATTTGGGACGGACGCGACCCAGTCCTCTCCCCTTTCTTTCACCACACCTCCACCCCATCCTCCCCTTCTTCTCCTGCTGCTCGAGGTGCCCGCCGTGCCTGTAGTTTCGCCGCCATCCTCCTCTTCCCGGTCTCTGTCAATCGCTTCCGTCCCATGCTCCTTCGCGTCCGCACACCGACCGCTTTCTGCAGCTCGTATTCTTCCAAAAATCCACCCTCCTCCCCTCCCATCACGTCCTCCTCCCTCCTCCTCACTTTCTTCCTGGTCCCCAGGGACGAGAGCGACGGGAATGTCCGTCGCGGAGGGGCGGCTGGCCACTCCTCTCCTCCCTCCATTTCCATCAAGTTACTCATCAACACAGACCGATACGTCATCGATTCCTCCTCCCCCTCCTCACCTCGCCCACCCACACTGACCGTAATGGAC
>NW_005802758.1:0-418 GCF_000240725.1 Microchloropsis gaditana
CAGCACGCAGGACAGGGGAGGGGAAGGAGGAGGGAGGGGAAGGGGGAGGAGGGGAGGAGGAGGAGGAAAGAATTGACCTGGTGGTGCAAGTAGGGGAAAAGGGCGGGAAACACGTGGAGATGAGCGGACTTAAGGTGGAGACACGGGTGGGCACCGTTCGAGAACACGTGGCGTCGGAAATAGAAATCCCCGTGGAGGGGATACAACTATATGTGATGAGTCGGGAAGGGAAAGGGCCGGGGCCGAGGGAGGAGGTCGAAACACCGGTGATGGGGAGGGAAGGAGGGAGATGCCCTACTCCCCTTGGTTTGACGGAATTCGACCTTCTCGAATGCGACGGAGCGACGCTTGAGGATGAGGGTTTGCACCTCCTCCCTCTCTCCCACCGCCCCATCCTCCTCCTCGCGATCTGCGACGA
>NW_005802758.1:2532-5169 GCF_000240725.1 Microchloropsis gaditana
GTGTGGCTGCCTATGTACCCCGCGCCCCCGGTCACAAGGATGCTGGTCGGAGAGAAACCCCGGGAAAGGGGGAGGGGATACCGAAGAAGGGAAGGGAGGAGGGGGTGAGAAGGAAGGACATGCAGGGCGTCCTGGCCCGCGTAGACTGCAATCAAAAGGCTTCCCGGATCAGTGCAGCCGTCCCCATTTCCCACGGCCAAACCCTTTTCAGCCAATTTTTATTTCCTTTTTCGATCCTGTCCGTTTCCCCCTGCGTTTCCCGTACCGGTTATGAGCTCGGTCGCGCCGGGCTTTACGCAGGTCCTCTCGATGCTTTTGCCCCAACGCGTACAGCAACGAGGCCCCCATGAAAATAGGGGCCGCATATTGTCCCAACCCCTTCATAAATGGCGTAGTCACGGACGCTTCGCCCTTTCTTTCCTGGGTCGGACTGACTTCCTGGTCGGCCTCCGAGTTCCAATGTGACGTGCTGCCCCCCGACAGTCCCCTTTTACACAATGGGAGGAAAAGCAATGTGGAACTGGAAAGGACCTGTGCGTTATGTACGTGAAAGTTTCGGGAAAAATTTGATAGCGGGCGCGTCAGTTCTCCGTGTGAAGGGTATAAGGAACATGTCGGATTTCTCCCTCGTACTCCTCGTGAGTCTCTCCCGAGGGCGTCAAGCACGTGCTGCGGCTCAAAAACTAGAATTGTCGCAACTCCTGCACCTCGCGGTTTTAACGACTGCGTACGATCACGGTGCATTCGTTGTCACTATAAAGGCCGTGAGGTTGAGGAAGTTTTGAGGAATGTATTCAAATGGCAGAGACTCGGAAGTTTATCACTACGAGAAGCCAGGGGCAGGGCGTTGGGCGAATGACTCTGAGCATGCCAATTATGCGATGCATACCCCCCCAAAAACGAAGCGTGCGTACAGTGAAGCGCTAGTCACCCTCGTAAACTTTTGCGGTGATAACGTCCTGAATAGCTGGGTTCCTTTCCTTCCATTTCTTTTGGACAGGGGCGCACGGCCGGCAGCAGCGGATGTCTCCTGGCAGTAGCCTATGATCGATTAGCCTCCTCCTACTGGCGGGATAAAGCAAAAAAGTCACAAAGCATCCAATTTTGCAAGCAGAATTGGTCCTCGCTCGACGTAGCATACTCATATCTTAGGCGACTGGCCTTCCCCTCCCCCAAGGAATCATTTTCTAGGAAAGACAAGGCAAATGCTTTGAAGACCATGTCGACACCGTCTCCATCATCTAGCGCTGCATGGAAGCTGATAGGGCCAAATTTCGTCGAAAATTTCCCCGATATAATCTTATCCTTCTTACGCTCTTCCAAGTGGCCCGAGCGGGAAATTTTGCAATTTCGAGACGTGGTCAGAGCCGCCATCAGGGCGCTCCCCCCCCTGTCCTCCTCTCTCGACTCCGGGGCCGGAGAAAATGAAAGCTTGCATTCCTTTGTCACCCATGCTTTTCCCGTCTTTGCCGAGGCCCTTTTCCGAAAACATGCCCAGACACGCGACATCCCACGCATTTACGGGTGCTTTGCATTGGTCTTCCGCTTGGTAATTCGGTTGTTGCCCTTAGAAATCGAAGCGCTTGCCTCGCTAGTGCTTCTCCTGATGGGGGGGGGGCAAGAAATACCACCCTCTGAGGGGCTGACCATGTATATTGCATCGGATTCGGATATACTGGTCCCGGGGGGCTTGTATCAGGAGCACGGGCGGCCGATTCGACGGAGGTAGGGAGGGAGGGCGGGGTGGAGGGAACGAGGGAGGAGGGGGAAGCGCCCAGGGGGAGATATTCTCACTCAAACAGAATGCAACTTCACGACGCTATACACGTCCAATAATTTTGTGAGAACGACCTATTTTCCCATTAACATGCCGCCTATTTCCAGGATCGACGGGACAGAGGTGTTGATGTGGCCGGAAGATGAGGTTGATGAGGAGGGAGGGGGGCATGATGGGGAAGGGATGCGGGAGCGCGCCATTGGTAGGCCGGTGGCAGTGCAGCAAAGAGGGAAGGAGGAATGGAAGCTGGGGGTAGTCTACGATTTTGAGTCACGGACGGGCATGTCATGGGTGCATTTTGGGCCTTCCCCGTGGAGGATAGTGGGGGAGGAAGGGGGGAAGGAAGGGGAAGAGGAAGGGGGGGAGGACGTGGCATTGGATCTGACGGCAGTCCGAGTGGAGTGGTTACAAACAGAGGGAAGCGCGTCTGCGCAGACCACCGTTCGCCTTGTCCCTCGCTCCCTCCTTTCCTCCCTTTCTTCCTCCCTCCCTCCTTCCGCCACGTCCTCCCTGGCCTTGGGCGGGAACGAGCTGCTCGGGAATGTGGGGGATGTGGGGACGAGAGTTAAGGTATGGTGGGGCAAAGACCAGGTCTATTACACCGGCACCATCAGCAGCTACGACGAGTGCACGGGGCAGCATGTTGTAGCCTACGACGACGGAGACGTCCGCAAGTACCTGATGCGGCACAAGGAATTTGAAATTTTGAACGGCCCCGAGAAGACAAGCGTGGCGTCCCTTCCTGCCCTATCACGCCGATCCTCTTCCGTGGAGGAAGATTATTCTTCCCCGCTCGCCGAAACAGCGAGCCCGGGAGAGAGGCGCGGGCCCTCCCTCCCTCCCTCCCCCCTCTCGCACGC
>NW_005802757.1:0-426 GCF_000240725.1 Microchloropsis gaditana
GCCCTCCCCCTCCCCCCCTTCCTACCCAAGGCTTTGGCCTGGCTGCTCTCCAAGTACGTTATCCCAATCAAGGGTCTGACCACCTTCCCGTCCTTGATGATGGTTTCCACCACAAATTTCAGCGTGTCGACCGGAATGGCGAAGCCGATGCCCGCGGAGGCCCCGGAGGGGGAGTAGATGGCCGTGTTCATCCCCACCAAGCGCCCGGCGGAGTCCAAGAGGGGCCCGCCCGAGTTTCCTGTGCCAGGGAGCGGGGGAGGGTGGACGTTGAATGCGGTGCGCTGGTCATTTTATTGTCCGAGGCAAAACGGTTCAAAGAAGCTTGACGGGGGCCCAGTGCCTCCCAGGCGGGTATAAGCGGGGAGGTCAGGCTGGCCAGCCTCCCGCCTCAAATCGCTCTTTCACGCCCTCTTTATCCTCCGCCAG
>NW_005802757.1:3167-5151 GCF_000240725.1 Microchloropsis gaditana
ACATATCAGATTGTTGTGGAATGGACGTCAGAGGCAGACTAACGCGGGGCCCACAGTCTCGGTGTGAAGAGAGCAGACCAGAGCGCCGGGGAGAATCAGGGTATGAGGGGAAGCTCATACGGAAAAATCACTGCTTCATCTGAAGTATCTGCTCCAGCACACAATCAACACGGACAAAGGTCTTCCTCGATGCTCACTCAGTCAGTGCGTTGGGTTAACTTACGGGCCATGGGCATGAAAGCCAGGGCCGGGGCGGCGAGAGCGACGAGGGTAGTGGCCAAGAACTTCATGGTGTAGGGGAGAGGAATGTGCTGTTTGGGTGACAGAAGAAGAATGAATGAGTGGGACGAGATGAAGAAAGAGGCAACCTGTATCTTGCCATGTGTGGCGTAGAATTGCAGGCAAGCTGAAGTTGCCAAAGCCGAGCCAAAACACATGCGCAGCACCCACGATAATGCTTTCCCCTATCCAAAGCCATACTTCGAAAACAATGCATGTGGCTGTTCGGTTTTCATCATTTTCACGACAAAAGCGAAAGCCGAATGACTGACCAGCATGGTATTCATACAAAAGAAAGATCGTCTGGTGGAGGGAGCCTTGGGTGGTGAGTTGGGCTCTGCGGGTGTATAGATCACTTTTGAAGCATTTTCACATGTGTGGGGTGCTTCTTCCTCATCCTGGACAACATCACCAGGGCACATGTCCATGTAATCAAAAGCCCCAGGCATAGACGACGCCGACTCTATTGACGCGTCAGACCCCCGGCCGCACCAGAGCACGCCAGGCGCTGCGTCGCGTGATGTTGTGAGATCGTCGCTTACGAGAGAGCATGTGGCGAGTTTGGATACTTTTGGGCTAGGGAACAACCGAGAAATTTGGTGCACCGGAAAACCAATGACGCGCTCAAGACGAGCTCAGAGTGGCCCTACGAGCATTTCCAGCACCAACACGGGGTCAACCTATCATTTGTAACGCATACATGTCCTGGACAATGCCCTGCACTGCGCCGGACACCGCTTTTGGCAATGCCCCGAAATGCGTGGCGCCAGGGCCAAAGCGCAGGGACGTCAACGGTCGGCCCATATCCGCCTCCCGCACCCCGAGCCTCCCATTTTCTCGTCCCCATGGCGTATTTTGGCAGCAACTGTCGCCCATGTGACACGGTACTCGCTTTGTGCATATTGCTTGTCCAATTATGGGGTTTTCTATTGCTCATTTTGATTTCAAGTTGTGCACCACCACGCTCTCATCCACGGTTTACAATAATTTCATATTCGTCATTTTTTCTTCTTTTCCCAGCAGGAACTGTTTTCTCTTTAGGCAGATTGGGGGGCAGAACGGCAAAGTTCCTGCAACCTGTGGAGCAGAAACTCAATATATCGCACAATGGGAATCCAACATTCCCGTACCTTGGCATGTCCATCGCCTGCGCCACCACTCCACGCCCCCCCTTCGAGTCGGCCTCCTCCATGGGAATCCAAACGATTCCCCATAGCTTTCCTACCTGTGGAGATCTTGACGGTCATATTTCACCACCTGCCAATCTGCGACCTGCAAATGGTGGGTGAGACCTGCCAAGACCTTCAACGGGCCGTCCGTCACGATGCTAGCCTGTGGACCCACGTGGAGGTGCCGGTCCAAGACGGGCGCCTGGAGCAAACCAAGGAAGAATTCCTCTGTCGCCTTCTCCGACAACGGCCCCGGGACGTGCATTCCCTCTCCTTGTTGGGCGCCCGCGCCGTTCGTGGGGACTGCTTGATGGCCTTCGGCACTCCACTGCCCTCGGCTGTTTCCTCTTCTATACTCTCGTCCTTATCCTCCTCTCCGTCCCTGGGGCCCGCCTCCCCCGCCGTCTCCCCCCCTTCCCTGACCTCTTTACGCGAGCTGGACCTGTCTCACTGCCCCGGCCTGCAGCTGTCGCTGCTCGAACGTGCCCTCCCTGCCCTCCGGCACAGCCTCCGGAGCCTCTCCCTCCGGAACACCG
>NW_005802756.1:0-5134 GCF_000240725.1 Microchloropsis gaditana
AAGAATTGCAGCGACAGCATCAATAATTGCTCATCTTACATGCGTCTTCTGTACGGGGCGTATCATCCCGACCTCTTCCCAAGTGTGTCACTGGTATTCAGATGTAATTATAACAAACACAAGTAAGCTTGATTATTCTACCATTTCGGTAAGTAGAGTGGTGGAAAGAAAACGCCTTTGCCGACCCCCCCAAAGCCCAAGTGTAGGATGGAAAATAAAAGGAACCGAGGCAGATACCCAGTAAAAAGTGTTATATAGGCGCTTCGCGGAGCTACCATGTGTGCAACAGGATTCTAAAAGCTTTCATATTCATTCTTCGTAAGCCAGTAGAGCATGAGACCTATAAATCATTTCGATTGACCCCACGGTCTCTTCGTCCAGCTTCCTTAAGGTTTCTTGCCATCCTTTTTACACAAGAAACCATTTCTGGCCCTGAAGACTCAAGGGTGACTTGCATATTACCACTTATCATGTAAAACGTCTCTCGTGCTCACCGAAACAGATCCCTTGTCATCATCCGGCCTCTTCATTCCTTCCACGTCCACACCTATTTACAGCTGCAAAAGGGTTCCCCCAATATATTGAAAGTCAATTCATGCAAAAGCAACGATGCGGCATGTGTGGTGGAACAAAATCGGGTTACTTCATGTCCAAATGCTGCTTGGCCGATCCCTTCCGGAAGCCTAGGTGGTCGCCTTCGGATTGGATTCTTTGCATGACATCGATCTTGTGTGGCAAGAATGTCGATGGGATTGCCAGTACCTTTTAGATTACGAGAAAAGCGCATCTAGGATCATGACACCGCAGGCTTTACACTCACATGCCTTTCACGATGCTGCCTCGGATCAAGATGGTTACCCATGGTGTCGTCCCAACATATCTCTGGCGAGTGCCGCAGTGATGGATAAGTGACAGGCTGTGGGTCTCCCACTACGCGAGAAGAATTCATTTCACTTCACAGGAGGGCGTGGTATCTCAATAACTGATTGGCTTCTTTCCACAGGGTTGCATTTGCTTGCATTGGCTTTTTTAAGCCGTTGCTCATCGCTACATTTCTTGAGCATATCCATAGACTTTTTGCACTGTCGAAAGTCTCGATCATGCTCTCCCAAACATTCCTCAAGATTAAAGTATTCCTACGTATGTGATGTGATCCATTGAATTTATTAAAAACTACGCACGCATGAATGAAGGGTATCTCGACAAATCAGCCTGAAGGCTCAAATATATAATCATGAACATGAGTCATGCGCGCATGGGAATTTCCAACGTACAGATCCGTCCGCTGAGGGCGTAGCAAAATGAGTTCTCCTTACAGCTCCCGTGCGACGAGCCCACTCTACCTACAGCCTTGGCGTTCTAGCCAAGCACAGGAGTACACGGCGTGTGACCATGGCCACGTACTCACCTTGGCACACCCAGAAGAGGCGATGATCTCCCCCACGTCTGACATGGGGCCTCCAGCAGCCCTACTCGCGAGGATGCGTGCTGAAACACATGACACATGAGAACGTCAGTGCGTTGAAGTGAGGCCTATCATATCGTCCCGGAGCTTCGGTGTCATCCAAAGATTTGCCACCACATAAACGCCGAGACGCCGAAGGCGATGAGGTGGAAGATGACACAGCCACAATCGGTTTAACCCTACTCGGGTCATGCCGGAAAGCCCGATGCTTGCGTTTAATAGCTAGCTCCCTGTGAGGCATACGACACACCCAGTGTAATCTCTCCGTCGGAATGCTTGTGAATGCAAGCCCTACGAGGTAATTTCCCGTTTAATGTGGTATTTCTTTGCCCTCTTGACCCAGAAAAGCTCGGGTGGTGTAAGCCCGAACGGAATCGGAGAAGCGTTGCGCCTCAAATTTAACACGCCGTCTTCGAGAAGGACTGCATACAACACCAGACTAGTGTGTTTTGGTACGGTCTAGACCTCCAAAAATGTTGGAGAAATGTAAAATACTTCCGTAACGGCGATATCAGGCCTTACCGGAAAAGGAACACTCCTCTAAGACACGTGGCAACATATCACACATGGCGAGAAGGTTTGTTCTCAGGTAAAACTGTGCCTGTGGCCAAAGTATACAGATCAAACAAACCGGACATACATTGACAACATTTTGCCGTGAGAATGCCAATGCACTACCAGCAACATGCTGCGCATGCAAACACAGACCTGTCTCGTCCGCTTTGCCTAGAAGTGCGAGACTTTGCAATGAGGCCCGAGAAGCATTTGCCATGACGTGCCAACGACATGCACTGGAAAGTATGATCGCGATGATGCGCGAGCGAAGTCATCAACTCCATTGATATAGCAAGCATGATCTGCGCTGTGCTCGATGTGTAGAGGCAGGGGGCGGATCTCAGGCGTGCTTGAGAAAGGTTGCACCTTGAGCTGTTTCAGCGAGGCTGTGTTGGGGGCCCTGATCCCAAACGACGAAGTTTATTTCCTTTGCTTGGCTCCTGCCTCTGAGTAATGAAGTGTGCTGGTGTCTTTGTCTTGTCAGCCATGATATACGACTCACAACACGGTGAAATTGTCCTCCCCTTGTCAAGTGGCAAGGATTTGGTAATGTCGATACGCTGTTTGCTGTGCGGGGATCTCGTATTGCCGATCCAACCATCCAAGAAAGGTCTGGTCGAAATGACTTTGAAAGGGCTGATGACCTGTATAGGAGTACATGAACATCCATGCGTGCAGTGTAGCGTGTTACGTGGCTGCGTGCATGCGGGAAAAACGACACTGCATGTCTCTTGCGGACAATCGGGCGCTTTCAGCCGGCCTGTGTCTACGTGGCATTATGTCATGAGGTCCTGCACTAGATTTCCGTGCAGGTCAAGTTGGTTGATCAAATAGGCGCACGGCTCGACTTCTTCCCTAAGCTGGAATCGGACTGTGTCACGTGCTTTCCTACTACTCTACCACCACTACTCATACTGGCCTTTCGGCGCGGACCATTTTTCCCCACAGATGCAAGGAGATGCCGGTCCACCCTTAAGTGCCTGGTGCGCACGCAGCATGTCAGCACAGCGTCTCTTGAGGTTGCGACCGCTATGAACGCCGTCAGAGACGGTGGGCCTCCTGGCTGGGCTCTGGTGGGCGAGCTCCAGTCAGCACCAGGATTGGACCGTCTAAGCCATTGTCGTCTAGCGTCGACGACCTTTACGTACATCGGATACCGACTGCGCAAAGCCGGACGCCTTCAGCACTATAAATTGCAAGGGATCCTGTGAGTAGACCCTGACGAGGAATGGTACAAACAGGGAAGCCACCGTCTTGAACGTCTAGCAACACCGAGGCGTAACGTGCTGACAGGGACGCCATGATCACTACATGGTGGGGCCTCGTTGCCCTCGTTGCTCGTCTCGGGACGACCATAGTCTCTTGCCAGTGGTCCAGGGGACGCCCTAGACAGACGCTTGCCCTGTGTTGATGTCCTCACAGTCACTTGCTACTTATACCCCAATCAGGCGTGCATGGGATGTGTACTGTTACCGAACCAAGACTGACGTGACATGCGGGGCTTTGCTGGGCCTGTATCGTATCCTGGCATCGCCTATACCTCATGGCGTTCCAATCTGTTATCAGGCGTCATTACAGGAGAACATTTCAATGTACGATGATCGACCGATTGAAGAGAAATTGTCCCCTCACCACATGCCGGAGTACGTGTTGAGGCTTTGCATGGAAAGCCGCAAGGAAGGTGCTGCTGTATGCGGATACACGTACGTGAACGGGCACTTCCAACTGTGGACGGACACTCTCTTTGCGGAGAAGTACTACACTGCGACCGAGGCGAACGCACGTTTCACGCAGTTTGCAGTCCTGCCTTGTTATCTGTACGGGTGTTTATTCCATCCTCGAGATCGCCCCTGTTTTTACGAGCTCCTGGTCGAGTACTTGTTGACAAAGGGGGACGAGAGGCGTCGTCTAGCCATGGTGGCGGAGGTGCTAAGGAACGACGGGACCAGCGAGGCTTGCTTGGTACAGGCACGACACACGGTGATGAATGACGGTCAGTACCTGGCCTTCGCCATGAGCTTTCTTCCCTTGGCCAACGCCAGCGCGAGCTCGTACACGGTTCATCATCTCCGCAAGTGCAGTGCCTGGCATGCAGAGCGGCTGGACCTTCCTGAC
This sequence comes from Microchloropsis gaditana, assembly GCF_000240725.1. Classification (NCBI taxonomy): domain Eukaryota; class Eustigmatophyceae; order Eustigmatales; family Monodopsidaceae; genus Microchloropsis; species Microchloropsis gaditana. Next base: position 4,136 of record NW_005802756.1, read on the forward strand.
CTGGAGAATGAGGGGGAGAAAGTGCTTGGGCTTACTCCGTCCATACTGGGAGCCTCGGGCTTGTCAAGAATAGAGGCCGAAGGGGCAGCTCAGGGAGGCTGTCAGTCACATGTAAGCGGGCTGGACGTCGGGCATGGGGCGGGAGACCTGAGTACAGCAAAACTACGAGGAGGACTACGAGGGGGAGAACATGGCATTAGGGCGGAAGGGAGGGGAGCGCGCAAGCGAGGAAGGAGAGAGGCAGATAGAGGAGAATCAATGGCAGGGGGAGGTAAGGCAGCAAACCAAAAAGGCGCCGCATCCAAACGTAGTACTGCTCAGTCTCGTGGCGGGAGACATGGACGTGGACGAGGCAGCACCGATGCGACCGCAGGAGGGGAAGAATCTCATGAAGACAGAGAGCCCTTCAACCAACGATCTTACACGAGACCCTTCGCTGACGGACAGATGCCGGCTCGGGCTTCACAAGCGTACGTCCTACCATCCTCGACATCCTTCGCCATGGGTGACGCACAGCGACAAGTGCACTCTCTATCACAGCAGAGGCAGCCTGGACAACTGCAAATGGGCGTCGGATCGCGCTGGCAAAGCATGGCTTGGCCTCGCACGACGTCCACAGAAGAGCGAAGTCGGGATAAGGAAGGAGGAGAGAAAAATCAAGGAGGAGAAGGGCGAAGAGACGAGCTACAAGGGGCCACAGGAGAGCTCGATCCTGCTGGGGGACGACAAGGAGTGAGAGAGTACTTGTACGCACAGGATACACACGGCAGCACAGCGTTTGACCCGGCGGGGACGATATCGCCGCCTGTACCGATGCACCCCCTATCGCTTGTCTCGCGTCCATTGCAAGACCAGCAGTATTTGTATCGCCACCCACAGCATCGACACCATCAGTGGCAACCGCAGCAGCGGCAGCAGCAGCAGCAGCAGCAGCATCAAGGCCAAGAATTGCAGCGACAGCATCAATAATTGCTCATCTTACATGCGTCTTCTGTACGG